>NC_143030.1:62972398-63192398 GCF_057628025.1 Oncorhynchus mykiss | reverse complement strand
ATCCCTGCTTTATCCCTGCCTGAGACAGATAATATAAACATACTGCCCCATCCCTGCTTTATCCCTGTCTGAGACAGATAATATTAACATACTGCCCCATCCCTGCTTTATCCCTGTCTGAGACAGATAATATTAACATACTGCCCCATCCCTGCTTTATCCCTGTCTGAGACAGATAATATAAACATACTGCCCCATCCCTGCTTTATCCCTGTCTGAGACAGATAATATTAACATACTGCCCCATCCCTGCTTTATCCCTGTCTGAGACAGATAATATTAACATACTGCCCCATCCCTGCTTTATCCCTGTCTGAGACAGATAATATTAACATACTGCCCCATCCCTGCTTTATCCCTGTCTGAGACAGATAATATTAACATACTGCCCCATCCCTGCTTTATCCCTGTCTGAGACAGATAATATTAACATACTGCCCCATCCCTGCTTTATCCCTGTCTGAGACAGATAATATAAACATACTGCCCCATCCCTGCTTTATCCCTGCCTGAGACAGATAATATTAACATACTGCCCCATCCCTGCTTTATCCCTGTCTGAGACAGATAATAGTAACATACTGCCCCATCCCTGCTTTATCCCTGTCTGAGACAGATAATATTAACATACTGCCCCATCCCTGCTTTATCCCTGTCTGAGACAGATAATATTAACATACTGCCCCATCCCTGCTTTATCCCTGTCTGAGACAGATAATAGTAACATACTGCCCCATCCCTGCTTTATCCCTGCCTGAGACAGATAATATAAACATACTGCCCCATCCCTGCTTTATCCCTGTCTGAGACAGATAATATTAACATACTGCCCCATCCCTGCTTTATCCCTGCCATATAGACAGATAATATAAACATACTGCCCCATCCCCGCTTTATCCCTGTCTGAGACAGATAATATTAACATACTGCCCCATCCCTGCTTTATCCCTGTCTGAGACAGGAAATATTAACATACTGTCCCATCCCTGCTTTATCCCTGTCTGAGACAGATAATATTAACATACTGCCCCATCCCTGCTTTATCCCTGCCATATAGACAGATAATATTAACATACTGCCCCATCCCTGCTTTATCCCTGCCTGAGACAGATAATATTAACATACTGCCCCATCCCTGCTTTATCCCTGTCTGAGACAGATAATATAAACATACTGCCCCATCCCTGCTTTATCCCTGTCTGAGACAGATAATATTAACATACTGCCCAATCCCTGCTTTATCCCTGTCTGAGACAGATAATATTAACATACTGCCCCATCCCTGCTTTATCCCTGCCTGAGACAGATAATATTAACATACTGCCCCATCCCTGCTTTATCCCTGTCTGAGACAGATAATATTAACATACTGCCCCATCCCTGCTTTATCCCTGCCTGAGACAGATAATATTAACATACTGCCCCATCCCTGCTTTATCCCTGCCATATAGACAGATAATATAAACATACTGCCCCATCCCTGCTTTATCCCTGTCTGAGACAGATAATATTAACATACTGCCCCATCCCTGCTTTATCCCTGTCTGAGACAGATAATATTAACATACTGCCCCATCCCTGCTTTATCCCTGCCTGAGACAGATAATATTAACATACTGCCCCATCCCTGCTTTATCCCTGCCATATAGACAGATAATATAAACATACTGCCCCATCCCTGCTTTATCCCTGTCTGAGACAGATAATATTAACATACTGCCCCATCCCTGCTTTATCCCTGCCTAAGACAGATAATATTAACATACTGCCCCATCCCTGCTTTATCCCTGTCTGAGACAGATAATATTAACATACTGCCCCATCCCTGCTTTATCCCTGTCTGAGACAGATAATATTAACATACTGCCCCATCCCTGCTTTATCCCTGTCTGAGACAGATAATATTAACATACTGCCCCATCCCTGCTTTATCCCTGCCTGAGACAGATAATATTAACATACTGCCCCATCCCTGCTTTATCCCTGCCATATAGACAGATAATATAAACATACTGCCCCATCCCTGCTTTATCCCTGTCTGAGACAGATAATATTAACATACTGCCCCATCCCTGCTTTATCCCTGCCTAAGACAGATAATATTAACATACTGCCCCATCCCTGCTTTATCCCTGTCTGAGACAGATAATATTAACATACTGCCCCATCCCTGCTTTATCCCTGCCTGAGACAGATAATATTAACATACTGCCCCATCCCTGCTTTATCCCTGCCTAAGACAGATAATATTAACATACTGCCCCATCCCTGCTTTATCCCTGTCTGAGACAGATAATATTAACATACTGCCCCATCCCTGCTTTATCCCTGTCTGAGACAGATAATATAAACATACTGCCCCATCCCTGCTTTATCCCTGTCTGAGACAGATAATATTAACATACTGCCCCATCCCTGCTTTATCCCTGCCATATAGACAGATAATATAAACATACTGCCCCATCCCCGCTTTATCCCTGTCTGAGACAGATAATATTAACATACTGCCCCATCCCTGCTTTATCCCTGTCTGAGACAGATAATATTAACATACTGCCCCATCCCTGCTTTATCCCTGTCTGAGACAGATAATATTAACATACTGCCCCATCCCTGCTTTATCCCTGTCTGAGACAGATAATATTAACATACTGCCCCATCCCTGCTTTATCCCTGTCTGAGACAGATAATATTAACATACTGCCCCATCCCTGCTTTATCCCTGTCTGAGACAGATAATATTAACATACTGCCCCATCCCTGCTTTATCCCTGCCTAAGACAGATAATATTAACATACTGCCCCATCCCTGCTTTATCCCTGTCTGAGACAGATAATATTAACATACTGCCCCATCCCTGCTTTATCCCTGCCTGAGACAGATAATATTAACATACTGCCCCATCCCTGCTTTATCCCTGTCTGAGACAGATAATATTAACATACTGCCCCATCCCTGCTTTATCCCTGTCTGAGACAGATAATATTAACATACTGCCCCATCCCTGCCTTATCCCTGTCTGAGACAGATAATATAAACATACTGCCCCATCCCTGCTTTATCCCTGCCATATAGACAGATAATATTAACATACTGCCCCATCCCTGCTTTATCCCTGTCTGAGACAGATAATATTAACATACTGCCCCATCCCTGCTTTATCCCTGTCTGAGACAGATAATATTAACATACTGCCCCATCCCTGCTTTATCCCTGTCTGAGACAGATAATATTAACATACTGCCCCATCCCTGCTTTATCCCTGCCATATAGACAGATAATATAAACATACTGCCCCATCCCTGCTTTATCCCTGTCTGAGACAGATAATATAAACATACTGCCCCATCCCTGCTTTATCCCTGTCTGAGACAGATAATATTAACATACTGCCCCATCCCTGCTTTATCCCTGCCTGAGACAGATAATATAAACATACTGCCCCATCCCTGCTTTATCCCTGTCTGAGACAGATAATATTAACATACTGCCCCATCCCTGCTTTATCCCTGCCATATAGACAGATAATATAAACATACTGCCCCATCCCCGCTTTATCCCTGTCTGAGACAGATAATATTAACATACTGCCCCATCCCTGCTTTATCCCTGTCTGAGACAGATAATATTAACATACTGCCCCATCCCTGCTTTATCCCTGTCTGAGACAGATAATATTAACATACTGCCCCATCCCTGCTTTATCCCTGTCTGAGACAGATAATATTAACATACTGCCCCATCCCTGCTTTATCCCTGTCTGAGACAGATAATATTAACATACTGCCCCATCCCTGCTTTATCCCTGTCTGAGACAGATAATATAAACATACTGCCCCATCCCTGCTTTATCCCTGTCTGAGACAGATAATATTAACATACTGCCCCATCCCTGCTTTATCCCTGCCTGAGACAGATAATATTAACATACTGCCCCATCCCTGCTTTATCCCTGTCTGAGACAGATAATATTAACATACTGCCCCATCCCTGCTTTATCCCTGTCTGAGACAGATAATATTAACATACTGCCCCATCCCTGCTTTATCCCTGCCATATAGACAGATAATATAAACATACTGCCCCATCCCTGCTTTATCCCTGTCTGAGACAGATAATATTAACATACTGCCCCATCCCTGCTTTATCCCTGTCTGAGACAGATAATATTAACATACTGCCCCATCCCTGCTTTATCCCTGTCTGAGACAGATAATATTAACATACTGCCCCATCCCTGCTTTATCCCTGTCTGAGACAGATAATATTAACATACTGCCCCATCCCTGCTTTATCCCTGTCTGAGACAGATAATATAAACATACTGCCCCATCCCTGCTTTATCCCTGTCTGAGACAGATAATATTAACATACTGCCCCATCCCTGCTTTATCCCTGCCATATAGACAGATAATATAAACATACTGCCCCATCCCTGCTTTATCCCTGTCTGAGACAGATAATATTAACATACTGCCCCATCCCTGCTTTATCCCTGTCTGAGACAGATAATATTAACATACTGCCCCATCCCTGCTTTATCCCTGTCTGAGACAGATAATATTAACATACTGCCCCATCCCTGCTTTATCCCTGTCTGAGACAGATAATATTAACATACTGCCCCATCCCTGCTTTATCCCTGTCTGAGACAGATAATATTAACATACTGCCCCATCCCTGCTTTATCCCTGTCTGAGACAGATAATATAAACATACTGCCCCATCCCTGCTTTATCCCTGTCTGAGACAGATAATATTAACATACTGCCACATCCCTGCTTTATCCCTGTCTGAGACAGATAATATTAACATACTGCCCCATCCCTGCTTTATCCCTGTCTGAGACAGATAATAACCTCTAGCTACAGACACAAAATGCCTCTATACCTGTGACTATTACAGTGTGTGTTTTTGCACAATGTAAGCATTAACATAAATATTTTGACCTGTTCTGGAGAGGCACAGATGCATCATTACATTCAGATGTAGGAACATGTTTACCATTCATCCCTCTGAATGAGCATGTTGCAGCTGACCACAGCTTGTCTACTCCTGTGTTGCTACTATATACACTGCTCAAAAAAATAAAGGGAACACTTAAACAACACAATGTAACTCCAAGTCAATCACACTTCTGTGAAATCAAACTGTCCACTTAGGAAGCAACACTGATTGACAATACATTTCACATGCTGTTGTGCAAATGGAATAGACAACAGGTGGAAATTATAGGCAATTAGCAAGACACCCTCGATAAAGGAGTGGTTCTCCACAGACCACTTCTCAGTTCCTATGCTTCCTGGCTGATGTTTTGGTCACTTTTGAATGCTGGCGGTGCTTTCACTCTAGTGGTAGCATGAGACGGAGTCTACAACCCACATAAGTGGCTCAGGTAGTGCAGCTCATCCAAGATGGCACATCAATGCGAGCTGTGGCAAGAAGGTTTGCTGTGTCTGTCAGCGTAGTGTCCAGAGCATGGAGGCGCTACCAGGAGACAGGCCAGTACATCAGGAGACGTGGAAGAGGAGGGCAACAACCCAGCAGCAGGACCGCTACCTCCGCCTTTGTGCAGGAGGAGCACTGCCAGAGCCCTGCAAAATGACCCCCAGCAGGCCACAAATGTGCATGTGTCTGCTCAAACGGTCAGAAACAGACTCCATGAGGGTGGTATGAGGGCCCGACATCCACAGGTGGGGGTTGTGCTTACAGCCCAACATCGTGCAGGCATTTGCCAGAGAAGACCAAGATTGGCAAATTCGCCACTGGCGCCCTGTGCTCTTCACAGATGAAAGCAGGTTCACACTGAGCACATGTGACAGACGTGACAGAGTCTGGAGACGCCGTGGAGAACGTTCTGCTGCCTGCAACATCCTCCAGCATGACCGGTTTGGCGGTGGGTCAGTCATGGTGTGGGGGGCCGCACAGCCCTCCATGTGCTCGCCAGAGGTAGCCTGACTGCCATTAGGTACCGAGATGAGATCCTCAGACCCCTTGTGAGACCATATGCTGGTGCGGTTGGCCCTGGGTTCCTCCTAATGCAAGACAATACTAGACCTCATGTGGCTGGAGTGCGTCAGCAGTTCCTGCAAGAGGAAGGCATTGATGCTATGGACCGCCCGTTCCCCAGACCTGAATCCAATTGAGCACATCTGGGACATCATGTCTCGCTCCATCCACCAATGCCACGTTGCACCACAGACTGTCCAGGAGTTGGCGGATGCTTTAGTCCAGGTCTGGGAGGAGATCCCTCAGGAGACCATCCGCCACCTCATCAGGAGCATGCCCAGGCGTTGTAGGGAGGTCATACAGGCACGTGGAGGCCACACACACTACTGAGCCTCATTTTGACTTGTTTTAAGGACATGACATCAAAGTTGGATCAGCCTGTAGTGTGGTTTTCCACTTTAATTTTGAGTGTCTTCAAATCCAGACCTCCATGGGTTGATAAATTTGATTTCCATTGATACTTTTTGTGTGATTTTGTTGTCAGCACATTCAACTATGTAAAGAAAAAAGTATTTAATAAGAATATTTCATTCATTCAGATCTAGGATGTGTTATTTTAGTGTTCCCTTTATTTTTTGAGCAGTGTATGTATATATATGTGTGTGTTGTTAATGTGCACGCATCAGCCTCATCCACTCATGCTCCTAAGGCTGATGAGACGGCGGCTTTTATACCCCGAGGACTATAATGCATGAGTTACTTACTGTGTAGTCATGTGCACTCGTGTGTACGTATGAATATGAACACTAGTGTGCGCATGCGCTCGTGTTGTCCGGGTGCGCTCATGCATGATGCAGATATGTATATGTCTAGTACATCCCAGAGTGTGTATGTGCAGAGTGTGTATAGTGTGTATGTTTGTGTATAGTGTGTATGTGTAGAGCGTGCGTGTGCAGAGTGTGTATGTGCAGAGTGTGTGTGTGCATGTGCAGAGTGTGTATAGTGTGTATGTTTGTGTATAGTGTGTATGTGTAGAGCGTGCGTGTGCAGAGTGTGCGTGTGCAGAGTGTGCGTATGCAGAGTGTGTATGTGCAGAGTGTGTTTGTGCTGAGTTCAGCAGACTAGGTTGGTTGAGTTGTGTTTCTCACCAGCTTCAGGTTTCCTTAGGGTTAGGGTTTATTTAACTAGGCAAGTCAATTAAGAACAAATTCTTATTTACAAACCCGGATGACATTGGGCTCGTTGTGCCCCGCCCTATGGGACTCCCAATCACAGCCGGTTGGATACAGCCTGGATTCGAACCAGGGACTGTAGTGACGCCTCTTGCACTGAAATGCAGTGACTTAGACCGCTGCGTCACTCGGGAGCAGCGTTGACTAGTGATGAGTGTGTTTTACCCTGCTACCCTGAGACTAAAGCCTCTCACCCCTCTGAAGATAACCCTCCCTCCAGCACCTTCTATCCAGCTCTGTACAGGATGAGAAGAGTCCCAGCCCACACCTGCTCTACCGGTCACACACACACACACACACACACACACACACACACACACACACACACACACACACACACACACACACACACACACACACACACACACTCCATCCTCCCCCCTGCCACAGGCATCATCTGTGATTTCAATGGCCCTCATTAGTACCAGGCAGCATTGGATAGAATGCATCTCTCTCAGGGTATCTGGTCATAAATGACACTTAGTGAAACACACATCACATACCACACCCCAACAACACATCTCTCATGGCCAGGGGGACTGAATATGAAACAGAGTCATCATTTGTTTTACAATAAATGTGGCAAAAACAAATGGAGACATTAAATGTATTTCTATAGCTTCCGAAATGTATTTTAGTGGAGGAGTGCCAAGATGGAGGCACAGTGGCTTCAACACAGCACTCCTATCAGTCATCTAGTGTATATATAAATTATTGGTTTCATTGTGGATCTACAGTTTTTCAACTTTTTGAATGTGTGTATTTCAGTGCCAACGCGGTGAGCAGTCGGGACGGCCTGGACACAGAGACGGGCACAGAGTCCCTCCTGAGCCACCGTAGGGAGAGAGAGAGAGAACGTGCCCGGAGGAGAGCACGAGAGACTGAAAGTGAGTAACAATACACACAATTAGGATAACTACCTAAGTACAGTATGTGTGGTACTTTAACGCCAATAACACATCATCACAATATCATTACACATCATTTTAGCAATATACCCTGACAGTGCTGACATTGTTCAGTAACACCCCGAAAGGGTGGACTGTAAATAATGTCAAAACCAAATAAGAGGGTTCACCTTGGTTCAGATCTGCTGTTGACAGGTAAGTGGAACAGTTTGACCAAGATTGCTTTCGGCGCTTTCTCTCTTTCCCAAGAGACCGATCTTGTTTTTTCTTGAGTGCAATTCAGGTTCATGGTCAGAGGCTATTTTCCACCTGATGGTTTAACTTCAGGATCTGTGGGAGGAGTACTTTTCTTCCTATTATGACCATGTATAGCAGCTGGATGGGTGGTGGATGGATGGCCCCCCCAAAAAATAAAAAATAAAACTATAGCTGCCTCTCGGTTATTGTGGAGATTTGAAACCACCGTTGTATGTTTTTACTATTGGGAAACTATTCAAATAAACTCTTCTTTGTTGTTGCATATTTTATCCTTACTGCACGTACACATACAGTATCATGAATAATGGACATGGGAAAATGTCAGGAAACTCATACCAGTCTTGGTTAAGAAGAAATACTTCTGTCTTTATTTGTTGTTACTGTCATGGAAACATTTTGGCACTGAGCTCAGCAAAGAGTTCTAAAAAGGTCACTTGGAGAGGAGGGGGGCTTCCTCTGTCCTCCTACAGGGACCTTCCGCTATCCTCCTTCAAGGACCTTCCTCTGTCCTCCTTCAGGGACCTTCCTCTGGCCTCCTTCAGGGACCTTCCTATATCCTCCTTCAGGGACCTTCCTATATCCTCCTTCAGGGACCTTCCTCTGTCCTCCTTCAGGGACCTTCCTCTATCCTCCTTCAGGGACCTTCCTCTGTCCTCCTTCAGGGACCTTCCTCTGTCCTCCTTCAGGGACCTTCCTCTATCCTCCTTCAGGGACCTTCCTCTGTCCTCCTTCAGGGACCTTCCTCTGTCCTCCTTCAGGGACCTTCCTCTATCCTCCTTCAGGGACCTTCCTCTGTCCTCCTTCAGGGACCTTTCTCTGTCCTCCTTCAGGGACCTTCCTCTCGTCCCACCATTCTGTTGTCTAGAGAGTAAATAAGCACATTACATGTCACCTCTCTTTCTACACTGAATGTGTGCGGTGTAGTGCTTTGAGAAATATATTTTAAGATGGAACTTTGGACAATATCATTATTAGCAATTCTGATTCTTCCAATAATAGAAGTCACTCCTACTCATTTCCACCTTTACTCCTGTTTATACACTTCTCCTGGATCCGGTTCAACAGTGTGATGATGTTGGTGTCTATATTTACCATTCAACAACTACTGTAATGTGTCAGCCTACAGTCCCTGCTGTCTGATCCTCTGTTTCTCCTCTATCCATGCCCACAGCAGATAGAGCCAGAGACAGTCCTTTATCTCTTTATCTCATCACTCCATCTCTTCCTCCCCTGTTCTGCTGTTCACAGCAAGCCTGGCTGTGTGGATCCTGCAGCTCCAGGCTCATTAACCAAACACTCATTCATTTCTGTGGCTTAATTAGGATGAGCAAGATAAAGCATCAGGCTGGTTGGTACTGTAGAGACGAGAGAGCTGCAAAGTCTATGTGTAATACAGGGGCATGTGTGTACATGTGTGTACCTGCTGTCCTACTGGGAAACAAACTACAGAGCTGGAATCATGTAACCTATCTCTTCTCCTCTCACTACAACCTTTGTCTTTCTAGCCATGCTGTTAAGTTCTGATTTGAGAAAGTGAAAATAGGGCTGTGTGTCATGTCCCTGTGGCCCTCTCTAGAAATAGCAGCCAGTAACAGCCCCTCTGTTGAAGGAGTAATAATCTCTCTCTCCCTCCCTCCCTCCCTCCCTCCCTCCGTCCCTCCCTCCCTCCCTCCCTCCCTCCCTCCCTCTCTCCCTCCCTCCCTCCCTCCCTCCCTCTTCCACCCCTCCTTCCATCTGGTTTCATTGCCTGCCGGCCTGCTAGTTAGTTAGTGCTAATTAAATGAGAGTGTCAGGGAACAGGGCATGTCCCTCATGGTGAACACACTGCTTCATGGCTCATAAAACTCTGCCCTACACTGCTCAATATAATCAAATTCAGGCTTTATTTGTTTAGAGCGCTACAATGCCAATTGTGGTCATTCAATCTGTGTCCTTGACTTAAAGGCCCATGCCCATCCAGCGACATGTAAAGTTATCCTGCCTGGCACTGGAGCAGTAGTATAGCAGGAATCCCCCTCTTTCTTTAAGTGCCACTGTGTCTGTGTGAATGCAGCCTGCTTTACAATGAACTGAGCAGGGTGAATCAGTGTTTTAACAGAGGTAAACGTATCTCTTGTTCTCTCGTTTCTGGCTGGAGGTATGTGAGAATGAATGGATGAATAATGCAGTGTTTGACAGGGTGAGGAGAGTGGACAGCTGGAGACTGAGCCCACAGGACACTGTGGAGGTATGGGAGAATGAATGGATGAATAATGCAGTGTTTGACAGGGTGAGGAGAGTGGACAGCTGGAGACTGAGCCATCAGGACACTGTGGAGGTATGGGAGAATGAATGGATGAATAATGCAGTGTTTGACAGAGTGAGGAGAGTGGACAGCTGGAGACTGAGCCCACAGGACACTGTGGAGGTATGGGAGAATGAATGGATGAATAATGCAGTGTTTGACAGGGTGAGGAGAGTGGACAGCTGGAGACTGAGCCCACAGGACACTGTGGAGGTATGGGAGAGGATCTGTTTCAGGGCCACAAGCCTTTTAGCTGTGCTACCTGCTCTGGGAGATGAGGGGGGTAGTAGGTGAACTGAGACCCCTGTCTGTCTGTCTGGCTCTATCACGCGGTGGCTTTGGCAGGACTGTTATGACACCTACAATAGGTGTATTGACTCCAGAGTGGTTTTATGAATCACTGTATAATAGCCTAATCAAAATGTAGGCAGCAATAATCCAGAATATTTCTATTCAGTTAAACTGTATAGAGGTGAGCATTCCTTGATGTTTAAGATGCTTGGAACCTAGTGTTTAGCAACATTTTTTACTTTAAACATTTGCTATTTTGTGAAGTGTATTGTGATGAAGGCAGAGCATGAGCTTCGTGCTTCTGAGAGGCTTTGGCACTGTTAATCACCTGATGGCACCATCACCTGATGGCACCATCACTTGTGGCGGTTAGAGATATGCTCGTGCATCATATAAAATCCCATCAAATGCTGGGCAATCTCTCCGCGCTTTGGAATGCAGTTCTCTGATAGGTCAGAGAGAGATTATCAGACATTCAGTCGTGTGCCATGGGATGGGAGTGCGGGGTAGTATTTTCGCGCTACCAATTTGTTCAGTTTCTCAGTGCGTGGCACGAGACCACTGGCTCTCTGATCTGACTCTCCCGCGGTTGAGGTAAGATAATACAATTTGCTAATGGAACTGCTGTATAGGGTAGTTTGTAGTCCACTGGCTGTTAAATGGTAGATACGTGTGATGGAAATAAATGATTTAGGTCCTTTATTTTAGGTTAATGCAGGTTATTGTCTAACCTTTGCAGCAGTAAATTCAAAGGCAATCTGTAGCCTACCGACTATTATGTGATCAATCATTTTCACAATTTTAGATTTTGCAATACTAGTACAGAAATCCATTCTAGTAATGGCTGAACGAGGAAGTAACTAATATTACCATCATCCAGACGCTGACATTTTTTATTATAGATATCTTTTGTGCTTATGCCAGTATTTATTTTCCGATTGTGTAGACTACATTCTATTGAAGAGTTTGACTGTTTTGTGAATGGAGTAGCCTAAGTGAATGTTTTTTAGGCAGTCTAATAGATAGCGATCATAATGGTTTATCATATCCTACATAATCACCCACCTTATCATACCGTAATACCTTCATTTTAGCAGATAACGTATGACATTCCAACCCCTCTTTATGGCTCTAAAATCATGACATGAAAAAATCCTGATCCAATCTGAGTAATGGAGGATAGAAGGCAGCTTTGGCACTGAAGGCTTATAGTTCACAGCACAGTGTCCCAAAATAGAATAGGTTTGATTTATTGTTTTTGTATTGTTTGGTCAATGAGTATAGTAGTAGATGACATGTCAATGAATCGGGTGTATGCCAACCACAGTGCCCATGACTGTAAGAGTCACTCCAGTGTTAATCTGCTAAATTGTAATTATTTGCCTACCTCCTCATGCCTTTTGCACACAATGTATATAGACTCCCCTTTTTTTCTACTGTGTTATTGACTCGTTTATTGTTTACTCCATGTGTAACTCTGTGTTGTCTGTTCACACTGCTGTGCTTTATCTTGGCCAGGTCGCAGTTGTAAAGGAGAACTTGTTCTCAACTAGCCTACCTGGTTAAATAAAGGTGTTCTCAACTAGCCTACCTGGTTAAATAAAGGTGTTCTCAACTAGCCTACCTGGTTAAATAAAGGTGTTCTCAACTAGCCTACCTGGTTAAATAAAGGTGTTCTCAACTAGCCTACCTGGTTAAATAAAGGTGTTCTCAACTAGCCTACCTGGTTAAATAAAGGTGTTCTCAACTAGCCTACCTGGTTAAATAAAGGTGTTCTCAACTAGCCTACCTGGTTAAATAAAGGTGTTCTCAACTAGCCTACCTGGTTAAATAAAGGTGTTCTCAACTAGCCTACCTGGTTAAATAAAGGTGTTCTCAACTAGCCTACCTGGTTAAATAAAGGTGAAATAAAATAAATAAAATAAAAAAAGAGTCAGACATTTGTAGAATTGAATAAGTCAGGATCCCTCGATGTGAGACACCTGCCATTGACTGTGATGAGCAAAAAGGAGAACATATTATGTTGAGTGATTGTGTTACCTCTCTTCGTTTCACAGTATCTTTCTCCAAATTCACTTTTTTTTTGTTGGTCTTTTTCCACTGCCTTCATTGTAGATAAGGATTGGAGTCTGCCTGCCAGCAGCCTGTCATTGGGCAGAGAACCTGGTCCTTCTCACAGGGGTTGAGAGACAGACAGGAGCTGGGAGAGAGGGGACAGAGCACTACACAGACACCAGACAGTCTCAGTTTTGCACCTGAGACATACAGCTCTGCTGTTTATTTGTGTGTGTATGTGGTGCGTGTATGTGGTGCGTGTGAGTGTATGTGTGTGTGTGTGTGTGTATGTGCGTGCACACACTTTGGGCTGAGTCAGTAATGGGCACCACCACATTATTGGAATGTTTTGGTCGCTCGCAGAGAACGCAGGGTCAGCCACGCCCTTGCCGTTTTGCCAGAGCCTTCCAGCCAATCCGCTGTCACCCTGCTGAGACAGGACCCCTCCCCTGCCACTGTATGTATTGGGGGTAGATGTGGGAGAGAGGTGTTGGGAATTGGGGACACTGATGTTATTGTTTTGGTAGAACAGAGGTAGCTCTTATTTTACACTGCCAACTGATAATACATTAACTAAAGTCTATGGTATCATATTTGATGATACACTGCATAACGATGTTATTCACAAGTCCACTGAAACCTTTGTTTACCATACCATCACATACAGTAAGGTACGATGCCATGTTTACCATACCATCACATACAGTAAGGTACGATGCCATGTTTACCATACCATCACATACAGTAAGGTACGATGCCATGTTTACCATACCATCACATACAGTAAGGTACGATGCCATGTTTACCATACCATCACATACAGTAAGGTACGATGCCATGTTTGCCATACCATCACATACAGTAAGGTACGATGCCATGTTTACCATACATCACATACAGTAAGGTACGATGCCATGTTTGCCATACCATCACATACAGTAAGGTACGATGCCATGTTTACCATACCATCACATACAGTAAGGTACGATGCCATGTTTACCATACCATCACATACAGTAAGGTACGATGCCATGTTTACCATACCATCACATACAGTAAGGTACGATGCCATGTTTGCCATACCATCACATACAGTAAGGTACGATGCCATGTTTACCATACCATCACATACAGTAAGGTACGATGCCATGTTTACCATACCATCACATACAGTAAGGTACGATGCCATGTTTACCATACCATCACATACAGTAAGGTACGATGCCATGTTTGCCATACCATCACATACAGTAAGGTACGATGCCATGTTTACCATACCATCACATACAGTAAGGTACGATACCATGTTTACCATACCATCACATACAGTAAGGTACGATGCCATGTTTACCATACCATCACATACAGTAAGGTACGATGCCATGTTTACCATACCATCACATACAGTAAGGTACGATGCCATGTTTACCATACCATCACATACAGTAAGGTACGATACCATGTTTACCATACCATCACATACAGTAAGGTACGATGCCATGTTTACCATACCATCACATACAGTAAGGTACGATGCCATGTTTACCATACCATCACATACAGTAAGGTACGATGCCATGTTTGCCATACCATCACATACAGTAAGGTACGATGCCATGTTTACCATACCATCACATACAGTAAGGTACGATACCATGTTTACCATACCATCACATACAGTAAGGTACGATGCCATGTTTGCCATACCATCACATACAGTAAGGTACGATGCCATGTTTGCCACTGGGCTTCCTTCTGTAATAGTGAATCACTAGTAAATGCTTCCATGGCCCAGTTGGTCTCTGATATCAGCTCATTCAGCTCTGAGTTGTCTTTCACTGTGTCATTATGTAAAGTATGCCATTCAGCTGACTCTTTTATCCAAAGCGTTTAACAGTCTTGCGAGCGTACATTTTTTACGTATTGGTTGTCCTGGGATTAGAACCCACTATCATGGTGTTGCAAGAGCCATGCTCTTCTAACTTGAGCTACAGAAGACCACTGTGGAGTGACACATGCGTCCAAGATGTTCATGTGACCTTCTATCCAAGTGTTAACATTAGTTCTGTTGATATCTGACTGTTGATATCTGACCTGTTGTTTTGTCCCTCGTATCAACAGTCCCTCGAATCAACGGCCACTCTAAGTCGGAGCGCACAGCAAGGGACTCCGCCATGGGCTATGACAGTGCCTCAGTAATGAGCAGTGAGCTAGAGTCCAGCTCCTTCGTCGACAGTGAGGAAGATGAGGACGCTAGCAGGTAGATGCTCCCTCTTTCTCTCGCTCTCTTTATGTCATCTTCCTCTCTTTTCATCGGTGGTTCTTTACTAAATAAAATCACCATATCCCCTCTGCCCTCTTCCCCTTTCCTGCTCCAGGGGTGCTGCCCTGCGGCTGACCCTGTGCTGCTCACAACCTGCAGTGTATGTTGTGTGGTGGGGCTGGGTACTGTTATGTACAGAGAAAGATAGTTGCACACTCTATATATGCTCTCAGATATTGAATGTTTATTAAACACCCGTGTTTAGCACACAGTGTCTTCTTCAGGGTTTCCCTTGTTTCTGTATCATGGACCAATGTATATTGTATTGAGATGAATTGTGTCTCAGACTCAGCAGCTCCACGGAACAGAGCTCGTCCTCTCAGCTGATGCGCAGACATAAACGCCGCAGACGGAGGCACAAAGTGGCCAAAATAGACAGGGTGAGTTCCCCTCACAGGTTTTCCTACATCCCATGTGCCTGTGAAAAAGAAATAACCACAATGGTTATGTGAATATCTTTGTGACTGTTTTATCTGCCTCCCTCCTTTCCAGTCTTCGTCTTTCAGCAGCATCACCGATTCCACAATGAGTCTAAACATCATCACTGTCACACTCAACATGGGTACGGCTTTCCCCTTTTAATGTATCTCTTTTCTCTCTGACTCTTTTTTTCTACTAAATATCATCAGAGTTCATAGTGTTTGATACAAATATCATCAGAGTTCATAGTGTTTGATACAGATATCATCAGAGTTCATTTTGTTTAATACAAATATCAGAGTTCATAGTGTTTGATACAGATATCATCATAGTTAATTTTGTTTGATACAAATATCATCAGGGTTCATATGTTTGATACAAATATCATCAGAGTTCATAGTGTTTGATACAAATATCAGCAGATTTCATATGTTTGATACAGATATCATCAGAGTTCATATGTTTGATACAGATATCATCAGAGTTCATAGTGTTTGATACAGATATCATCAGAGTTCATAGTGTTTGATACAGATATCATCAGAGTTCATATGTTTGATACAAATATCATCAGGGTCCATAGTGTTTAATACAGATGTCATCATAGTTAATTTTGTTTGATACAGATATCATCAGAGTTCATTTTGTTTAATACAAATATCAGAGTTCATAATGTTTGATACAGATATCATCAGAGTTCATATGTTTGATACAGATGTCATCAGAGTTATAGTGTTTGATACAGATATCATCAGGGTCCATAGTGTTTGATACAGATATCATCAGAGTTCATATGTTTGATACAGATATCATCAGAGTTCATATGTTTGATACAGATATCATCAGAGTGCATAGTGTTTGATACAGATATCATCAGAGTTCATATGTTTGATACAGATATCATCAGAGTGCATAGTGTTTGATACAGATATCATCAGAGTTCATATGTTTGATACAGATATCATCAGAGTTCATATGTTTGATACAGATATCATCAGAGTTCATATGTTTGATACAGATATCATCAGAGTGCATAGTGTTTGATACAGATATCATCAGAGTGCATAGTGTTTGATACAGATATCATCAGAGTTCATATGTTTGATACAAATATCATCAGATTTTATATGTTTGATACAGATATCATCAGAGTGCATAGTGTTTGATACAGATATCATCAGAGTTCATATGTTTGATACAGATATCATCAGAGTTCATAGTGTTTAATACAGATATCATCAGAGTGCATAGTGTTTGATACAGATATCATCAGAGTGCATAGTGTTTGATACAGATATCATCAGTGTGCATAGTGTTTGATACAGATATCATCAGAGTTCATATGTTTGATACAGATATCATCAGAGTTCATAGTGTTTGATACAGATATCATCAGAGTGCATAGTGTTTGATACAGATATCATCAGAGTTCATATGTTTGATACAGATATCATCAGAGTGCATAGTGTTTGATACAGATATCATCAGAGTGCATAGTGTTTGATACAGATATCATCAGAGTGCATAGTGTTTGATACAGATATCATCAGAGTGCATAGTGTTTGATACAGATATCATCAGAGTTCATATGTTTGATACAGATATCATCAGAGTGCATAGTGTTTGATACAGATATCATCAGAGTGCATAGTGTTTGATACAGATATCATCAGAGTGCATAGTGTTTGATACAGATATCATCAGAGTGCATAGTGTTTGATACAGATATCATCAGAGTGCATAGTGTTTGATACAGATATCATCAGAGTTCATATGTTTGATACAGATATCATCAGAGTGCATAGTGTTTGATACAGATATCATCAGAGTTCATAGTGTTTGATACAGATATCATCAGAGTTCATAGTGTTTGATACAGATATCATCAGAGTGCATAGTGTTTGATACAGATATCATCAGAGTTCATAGTGTTTGATACAGATATCATCAGAGTTCATATGTTTGATACAGATATCATCAGAGTGCATAGTGTTTGATACAGATATCATCAGATTTCATATGTTTGATACAGATATCATCAGAGTTCATAGTGTTTGATACAGATATCATCAGAGTTCATAGTGTTTGATACAGATATCATCAGAGTGCATAGTGTTTGATACAGATATCATCAGAGTGCATAGTGTTTGATACAGATATCATCAGAGTGCATAGTGTTTGATACAGATATCATCAGAGTGCATAGTGTTTGATACAGATATCATCAGAGTTCATAGTGCTTGATACAAATATCATCAGGGTCCATAGTGTTTGATACAAATATCATCAGAGTTCATATGTTTGATACAAATATCATCAGATTTTATATGTTTGATACAGATATCATCAGGGTTCATGGTGTTTGATACAAATATCATCAGGGTTCATATGTTTGATACAGATATCATCAGATTTCATAGTGTTTGATACAAATATCATCAGGGTCCATAGTGTTTGATACAAATATCATCAGAGTTCATATGTTTGATACAAATATCATCAGATTTTATATGTTTGATACAGATATCATCAGGGTTCATGGTGTTTGATACAAATATCATCAGGGTTCATATGTTTGATACAGATATCATCAGATTTCATAGTGTTTGATACAGATATCATCAGAGTTCATTAGTGTTTGATACAGATATCATCAGAGTTCATAGTGTTTGATACAGATATCATCAGAGTTCATAGTGTTTGATACAGATATCATCAGGGTACATAGTATTTCATACAGATATCATCAGAGTTATAGTGTTTTATGCAAATATCATCAGAGTCCATTGACTGTAAACAGACTTGTTTCTGTCTCTCTCCTCCAGAGAAGTATAACTTCCTGGGTATCAGTATCGTGGGGCAGAGTAACGACCGGGGGGACGGGGGGATCTACATCGGCTCCATCATGAAGGGAGGAGCTGTGGCTGCAGATGGCAGGATAGAACCTGGGGACATGCTCCTACAGGTACACCCACTATTAATGGACCTAACGTTTATTCTATATGTAATATTCTAAGGTTATTCTATATGTTGCATTCTGCATGAGATATTTTGCCCATATTTGTATGGTTTGTTGAGGGAATGAGCCAGTGCTTGCAAATGGAAAAACTTGCTTTGTGATTTCCATAGCATTCCCAATAATGTTTGGATACAGTGTGTTTGACACAATGAGGGAAAGGGGAAACAGGTCCTGTGTTTCTGCCTAGCTTTGTTGTGACCTATTGACAACCATCTGTAATGGTCCTCATCACTTCCCTCCCCATAACCCTCTTTTCTATGAGTTGTTTTTCTGTCTTTCCTTTTCCTCCCTGTGTTTAGTTCTCTTTGACGTGTGTATGGCTGGACTCAGACTAACCTCTCTGGCCACGCCTCCTCTTGTACACAATATACATGGTGGCTGATCTCTAGTTATTGTGGATTCAGCATTTATTAACCTAATTTATTGGGGAGCCAGTGTGTTTTTCCACCCATACATACATGCAGTATAAAGCTGCTTAGGATTTACTAGCTTTTATATGCGTCTGAAAGCCCACGTGTGTGTGTGTGTGTGTGTGTGTGTGTGTGTGTGTGTGTGTGTGTGTGTGACACAATAGTGCCCTGGATAATTAACTTGTAGACTGCAGAGTCCTAAAGCACATGTTTATTTTGTGTTTCTTTATTCACTTGTTCCTTTTGTCCAACCACTTGTTCCTTTTGTCCAACCACTTGTTCCTTTTGTCCAACCACTTGTTCCTTTTGTCCAACCACTTGTTCCTTTTGTCCAACCACTTGTTCCTTTTGTCCAACCACTTGTTCTTTATGTCCAACCACTTGTTCTTTATGTCCAACCACTTGTTCCTTATGTCCAACCACTTGTTCCTTATGTCCAACCACTTGTTCCTTTTGTCCAACCACTTGTACCTTTTGTCCAACCACTTGTTCCTTTTGTCCAACCACTTGATCCTTTTGTCCAACCACTTGTTCCTTTTGTCCAACCACTTGTTCCTTTTGTCCAACCACTTGTTCCTTTTGTCCAACCACTTGTTCCTTTTGTCCAACCACTTGTTCCTTTTGTCCAACCACTTGTTCTTTATGTCCAACCACTTGTTCTTTATGTCCAACCACTTGTTCCTTATGTCCAACCACTTGTTCCTTATGTCCAACCACTTTTTCCTTTTGTCCAACCACTTGTTCCTTATGTCCAACCACTTGTTCCTTTTGTCCAACCACTTGTTCCTTTTGTTCAACCACTTGTTCCTTTTGTCCAACCACTTGTTCCTTTTGTCCAACCACTTGTTCCTTTTGTCCAACCACTTGTTCCTTTTGTCCAACCACTTGTTCCTTTTGTCCAACCACTTGTTCTTTATGTCCAACCACTTGTTCTTTATGTCCAACCACTTGTTCCTTATGTCCAACCACTTGATCCTTTTGTCCAACCACTTGATCCTTTTGTCCAACCACTTGTTCCTTTTGTCCAACCACTTGTTCCTTTTGTCCAACCACTTGTACCTTTTGTCCAACCACTTGTTCTTTATGTCCAACCACTTGTTCCTTTTGTCCAACCACTTGATCCTTTTGTCCAACCACTTGTTCCTTTTGTCCAACCACTTGTTCCTTTTGTCCAACCACTTGTTCCTTTTGTCCAACCACTTGTTCCTTTTGTCCAACCACTTGTTCTTTATGTCCAACCACTTGTTCCTTTTGTCCAACCACTTGATCCTTTTGTCCAACCACTTGTTCCTTTTGTCCAACCACTTGTTCCTTATGTCCAACCACTTGATCCTTTTGTCCAACCACTTGTTCCTTTTGTCCAACCACTTGTTCCTTTTGTCTAACCACTTGTTCCTTATGTCCAACCACTTGTTCCTTATGTCCAACCACTTGATCCTTTTGTCTAACCACTTGTTCCTTTTGTCCAACCACTTGATCCTTTTGTCCAACCACTTGTTCATTTTAAAGACCTGATCTGTGAACATGGACATTAACTGCGTGCTTGTGTTCCCCAGGTGAACGATGTGAACTTTGAGAACATGAGCAACGATGACGCTGTGAGGATCCTGAGAGAGATTGTCTCCAAAACAGGGTAAGAGCAGTACTGTGTTACAATGCAGGATTGTTAACGATAACCCAGAAAACATTTCAAGCGATGTTCAAATGTTGCGTGTGAACATGGTCACAGGTCAGGACAGACAGTCAAAGAACATGGCTGTTGGGTATTTACAGGATTTAAAGCTGAGCGATGGTAAGACTGGAGTATATTAGTCTTTTATTAGAGGTATCAGTTGATGCTGACCTCTGATTGGATAACAGTGGGTTTGTATTTTAAACAGCTCCTGCATGATTGACTATTGATTGACTATTTTATTGTAGTAATATTTCTCTCCATAAATCTTGTAGTTCAACCAATCATTTCCTTTCCTCTCTATTGTTTCCTCTTGTTCCTTTAACTGTGCAGGAGCTGTAGAAGTGAGTAGAATATGTATGTATTGTAACTGACGGTCTCCCCATGTGTTCTCCAGTCCTATTAGTCTTACTGTGGCCAAGTGTTGGGACCCGTCTCCGCGAAGCTACTTCACCATCCCCCGGGGTAAGACACTCACCGATGTTCCACCAACAACAGGTTATTACCACTTACAAACAGGGTTCTCAAACTCTGCTGGAAACTCACTTTAGAACCTTTTTAAATACTTTTTGAAACGTTTTGAAAATCTCAGTGTTTGTGCTTATAAATTCATGTGGAGTAGAAGTTTCACCACAAATACTGGCTAACTCACAGTATATGATGGAGGTTATGTGTTCTAACTGGCTGTGTGTGTGTGTGTGTTATGTTATGTTTGTGCAGCTGAACCAGTGAGGCCCATCGACCCTGCTGCCTGGATCTCCCACACAACTGCCCTGACCGGACCCTACCCACACTACGGTATGACCACACTATGACCATAGTCACACACACAAACTATTGCAATCACTAGACATAGCTGCACTCTCACAGTACTAGAAAGGCCACATACAGAACATGTCTGTGAATGTGCTGTGTCTCAACCTCCTCTCCCCTTCAGAATTTGACGACTTGCCGCTATCTGCGAGTAAGACGGACATATCAACCATCGTCAAGGTGATGCAGCTGCCTGACTCTGGTCTGGAGATCCGGGACAGGATGTGGTTGAAGATCACCATTGGCAACGCTGTCATCGGTGAGAGGGACACTGATAACTACTAATAATGTACCATTTAAATTGAGTAAATTAAGAACTTAAAGTTGGACTTGAAACAGCAATCACTTCCCTTACTGTTAAACTGTGATGTTTTTTGCAAAACATTTCCTTGATAGTGTCAACATAACATCTACTTGCTTGATGTGGTGTAGTTAGTATATGCTATCAGTATTATAGGGTAATATAATCCTGTATGAGTGTGTGCTGTTGTAGTGCAGACTACAGTCTTCTTATCCTGTGTGTGCTGCTATGTCACGTGGCGGACTGGCTCTACTCGACGTTGTGAGGTTGTGATTCAGACTACAGTCTAAAACAGTGTGTTGCTGTGTGTGTCGCTGTGCCAGGTGCTGACGTGGTGGACTGGCTCTACTCGACGTTGTGAGGTTGTGATTCAGACTACAGTCTAAAACAGTGTGTTGCTGTGTGTGTCGCTGTGCCAGGTGCTGACGTGGTGGACTGGCTCTACTCGACGTTGTGAGGTTGTGATTCAGACTACAGTCTAAAACAGTGTGTTGCTGTGTGTGTCGCTGTGCCAGGTGCTGACGTGTTGGACTGGCTCTACTCGACGTTGTGAGGTTGTGATTCAGACTACAGTCTAAAACAGTGTGTTGCTGTGTGTGTCGCTGTGCCAGGTGCTGACGTGGTGGACTGGCTCTACTCGACGTTGTGAGGTTGTGATTCAGACTACAGTCTAAAACAGTGTGTTGCTGTGTGTGTCGCTGTGCCAGGTGCTGACGTGGTGGACTGGCTCTACTCGACGTTGTGAGGTTGTGATTCAGACTACAGTCTAAAACAGTGTGTTGCTGTGTGTGTCGCTGTGCCAGGTGCTGACGTGGTGGACTGGCTCTACTCGACGTTGTGAGGTTGTGATTCAGACTACAGTCTAAAACAGTGTGTTGCTGTGTGTGTCGCTGTGCCAGGTGCTGACGTGGTGGACTGGCTCTACTCGACGTTGTGAGGTTGTGATTCAGACTACAGTCTAAAACAGTGTGTTGCTGTGTGTGTCGCTGTGCCAGGTGCTGACGTGGTGGACTGGCTCTACTCGACGTTGTGATTCAGACTACAGTCTAAAACAGTGTGTTGCTGTGTGTGTCGCTGTGCCAGGTGCTGACGTGGCGGACTGGCTCTAATCGACGTTGTGAGGTTGTGATTCAGACTACAGTCTAAAACAGTGTGTTGCTGTGTGTGTCGCTGTGCCAGGTGCTGACGTGGTGGACTGGCTCTACTCGACGTTGTGAGGTTGTGATTCAGACTACAGTCTAAAACAGTGTGTTGCTGTGTGTGTCGCTGTGCCAGGTGCTGACGTGGCGGACTGGCTCTAATCGACGTTGTGAGGTTGTGATTCAGACTACAGTCTAAAACAGTGTGTTGCTGTGTGTGTCGCTGTGCCAGGTGCTGACGTGGTGGACTGGCTCTACTCGACGTTGTGAGGTTGTGATTCAGACTACAGTCTAAAACAGTGTGTTGCTGTGTGTGTCGCTGTGCCAGGTGCTGACGTGGTGGACTGGCTCTACTCGACGTTGTGAGGTTGTGATTCAGACTACAGTCTAAAACAGTGTGTTGCTGTGTGTGTCGCTGTGCCAGGTGCTGACGTGGCGGACTGGCTCTAATCGACGTTGTGAGGTTGTGATTCAGACTACAGTCTAAAACAGTGTGTTGCTGTGTGTGTCGCTGTGCCAGGTGCTGACGTGGTGGACTGGCTCTACTCGAGGGTGGAGGGCTTCAAGGACAGGAGAGATGCCAGGAAGTATGCCAGCAGTCTGCTGAAACATGGTTATCTGAGACACACCGTCAACAAGATCACCTTCTCAGAGCAGTGCTACTACACCTTCGGAGACCTCTGCCAAAGTACTGACACTGAGCCACTTTGACAGTCATATATTATCTACTGGATTGTATCGTTAGAAGTGTATTTTTACTTGTGTTAAGTGTACTGTAGAGTCCAATGTGTTAATTGTACTGTAGAGTCCAATGTGTTAAGTGTACTGTAGAGTCCAATGTGTTAAGTGTACTGTAGAGTCCAATGTGTTAAGTGTACTGTAGAGTCCAATGTGTTAATTGTACTGTAGAGTCCAATGTGTTAAGTGTACTGTAGAGTCCAATGTGTTAAGTGTACTGTAGAGTCCAATGTGTTAAGTGTACTGTAGAGTCCAGTGGCAGAGTGTTTTTTACCTGTCATGGAGGGGCTACCTCACTAACTCTCTCTCTCTGTCTGTATGTCTGTCTGTCTCTCTCTCTCTCTCTCTCTCTCTCTCTCTCTCTCTCTCTCTCTTTATTATCTTTTGCTCTCTCTTTCAGACATGGCGTCTCTCAACCTGAACGAGGGTTCCAGTGGTGGGGGCTCTGAGCAGGACACCCTGGCCCCCCTCCCCCCCCCTGCCACCAACCCGTGGCCCCTGGGGGGTCAGCCATTCCCCTACCCCCCCTTCCCCTCCGCACCTGCAGGCTTCCCTCCGGGCTACTCAGACCCCTGCCACAGTTTCCACAGTGGGAGTGCTGGCAGCCACAACAGTGAGGGTGAGTCTGTAGGTCAGGGCTGCTAACTCTAACTTCCTCATCAATATGAATGGGTCAGAGTGGATGACTCATTTGACCATATACTGTATGTCACCACGTTACTTTTCATGACAGCTAATGTCAACTGTTAACAAAATATTGTATTTAAATTCCATAAGGAATTTACATGATTTCTGATTGTGGAAAGTTCTTTACTCTCATTTGTCTCACTACTCATATCGTATTTCAATAGAATAGCCTACTTCTCTTATTGTTGGGACAATTCTTTTTGATAAACAGGAAGAAATACATACATGTATACAACACATTTTCCAAAAAGTAGTAGCATTAGTCACGTAAACACAGAAATAAACAAATGGCACATTGGATTCCTAATTTTAAAAATAAGTGGTGCTTTTCTTACTGAGGAGACAAACTGACACAACTTACTCATCATTCACTTTTGTTTTTATATCTGAAGCAACAAGTTAAATAGTCAAAAAAAAAAAGCTTTTGCACTGCTACATTTCTTTTGAAGTTTTTAACAATCCAATAAGTTTGCAGCCATGAGTAGTTCCAGGTTAGCCTGCTTGGCCTGCTTGGAAATTAAGTTGACATAAGATGTCACACGCACAGAGATACATATTTATTTAATAGAGGGTGTTCTAAAATGGTCTTATATTGTCAAGGTCGATCATGAGTCAACATGGTTCATGCAGAGGACAGCTCTTCAGTACTGGGTGTGTACACTAAGGACTGTATCCGCTTTTGGCTGATTATTGCTTGCACAAAATGATCAAATGAGGTCCCACCCTCCCAACAATTCTTGAACTATATTTTGTTTGATTTCAACATGATTTCAACACATTACATTGCTCTTTTTCTGCTGCACGGTTTGTAATCGTTCCGACATGGTACTGCACTGAGGGAGAGAGGCATCAGGGTGGGGTGGTCATAACTAGCCTGCATGGAGATTTTTGGTCTTTTGTTTCACATTTGTCATCGTATTGCTCTTCTGTCTGATTTCCAGCTTCTGTTCAAATCACTATGAAGTCAATCATCCAGACGTTGTCATCACATGTTTTTAGTCATCTCCCATTATTTCAAAGGGATTCCCATTGCATTCAGACCTCATTGTCCTGGACTGTTCTGATACGGTAATGAGCCAGTTCCTTAGGGCTGAAGAGTCATTAGGATGAGTCATCAGTAGGACAGTTGTAGGACCCTCAGTACATACCCTCAGTATGTTTACATCTCATCTTCATCTTTTACATAAGTTGTTTTATTCCCTTTCATATTTTGCTGCATGTCTTGATTGACATTTGCAGTGTTTTTTTCATTTGGCACTTCCAGGCGAGCATTTGTGGATGTTCATCATGAGAATGTGAATGTGTGTGTGTGTGTGCGTGCATGCGTGCGTGCGTGTGTGAGAGAGAGAGAGAGAGAGTAATAGGACATTTGTTGGCGAGTATCTGAGGACATTTCATTGCTCTAACTCATCATTCAGTGAGTTTGCTGTAAAGTAAGTTAGGCTGCAGTTGGACCAGAACAGGATAGGGGATAGACTAGAATGAAATAGAGGGAGCCGCTCTGGGTTAGATGGGGCTGGGCTAGACTGGGTTAGATGGGGCTGGGCTAGACTGGATTTGAAAAGGGTAGGCTGGGTTGGGAGGTGACAGCAGTAGACAGGCTGGGTTGGGAGGTGACAGCAGTAGACAGGCTGGGTTGGAAGATGACAGCAGTAGACAGGCTGGGTTGGGAGGTGACAGCAGTAGACAGGCTGGGTTGGGAGGTGACAGCAGTAGACAGGCTGGGTTGGGAGATGACAGCAGTAGACAGGCTGGGTTGGGAGATGACAGCAGTAGACAGGTTAGGCTGGGTTGGGAGGTGACAGCAGTAGACAGGCTGGGTTGGGAGGTGACAGCAGTAGACAGGCTGGGCTGGGAGGTGACAGCAGTAGACAGGCTGGGTTGGGAGATGACAGCAGTAGACAGGCTCGGTTGGGAGGTGACAGCAGTAGACAGGTTAGGCTGGGCTGGGAGGTGACAGCAGTAGACAGGCTTGGTTGGGATGTGACAGCAGTAGACAGGCTGGGCTGGGAGGTGACAGCAGTAGACAGGCTGGGCTGGGAGGTGACAGCAGTAGACAGGCTGGGTTAGGAGGTGACAGCAGTAGACAGGCTGGGTTGGGAGGTGACAGCAGTAGACAGGTTAGGCTGGGTTGGGAGGTGACAGCAGTAGACAGGCTGGGTTGGGAGGTGACAGCAGTAGACAGGCTGGGTTGGGTGGTGACAGCAGTAGACAGGTTAGGCTGGGCTGGGAGGTGACTGCAGTAGACAGGTTAGGCTGGGTTGGGAGGTGACAGCAGTAGACAGGTTAGGCTGGGTTGGGAGATGACAGCAGTAGACAGGCTGGGTTGGGAGATGACAGCAGTAGACAGGCTGGGTTGGGAGGTGACAGCAGTAGACAGGTTAGGCTGGGCTGGGAGGTGACTGCAGTAGACAGGTTAGGCTGGGCTGGGAGGTGACAGCAGTAGACAGGTTAGGCTGGGCTGGGAGGTGACAGCAGTAGACAGGTTAGGCTGGGTTGGGAGATGACAGCAGTAGACAGGCTGGGTTGGGAGATGACAGCAGTAGACAGGCTGGGTTGGGAGGTGACAGCAGTAGACAGGTTAGGCTGTGCTGGGAGGTGACTGCAGTAGACAGGTTAGGCTGGGCTGGGAGGTGACAGCAGTAGACAGGTTAGGCTGGGCTGGGAGATGACAGCAGTAGACAGGCTGGGTTGGGAGATGACAGCAGTAGACAGGCTGGGTTGGGAGGTGACAGCAGTAGACAGGCTGGGTTGGGAGGTGACAGCAGTAGACAGGCTGGGTTGGGAGGTGACAGCAGTAGACAGGTTAGGCTGGGCTGGGAGGTGACTGCAGTAGACAGGTTAGGCTGGGCTGGGAGGTGACAGCAGTAGACAGGTTAGGCTGGGCTGGGAGGTGACAGCAGTAGACAGGTTAGGCTGGGCTGGGAGGTGACAGCAGTAGACAGGTTAGGCTGGGCTGGGAGGTGACAGCAGTAGACAGGTTAGGCTGGGCTGGGAGGTGACAGCAGTAGACAGGTTAGACAGGTTAGGCTGGGAGGTGACAGCTGTAGACAGGTTATGCTGGGTTGGGAGGTGATAACAGTAGACAGGTTAGACAGGTTGGGCTGGGCTGGGAGGTGACAGCAGTAGGCAGGTTATGCTGGGTTGGGAGGTGATAACAGTAGACAGGTTAGACAGGTTGGGCTGGGCTGGGAGGTGACAGCAGTAGGCAGGTTATGCTGGGTTGGGAGGTGACAGCAGTAGACACGTTGGGTTAGGAGGTGACAGCAGTAGACAGGTTATGCTGGGTTAGGAGGTGACAGCAGTAGACACGTTGGGTTAGGAGGTGACAGCAGTAGACAGGTTATGTTGGGTTGGGAGGTGACAGCAGTAGACAGGTTGGGTTAGGAAGTGACAGCAGTAGACAGGTTGGGTTGGGAGGTGACAGCAGTAGACAGGTTATGCTGGGTTGGGAGGTGACAGCAGTAGACAGGTTATGCTGGGTTAGGAGGTGACAGCAGTAGACACATTGGGGTAGGAGGTGACAGCAGTAGACAGGTTGGGTTGGGAGGTGACAGCAGTAGACAGGTTGGGTTGGGAGGTGATAACAGTAGACAAGTTATGCTGGGTTAGGAGGTGACAGCAGTAGACAGGTTGGGTTGGGAGGTGACAGCAGTAGACAGGTTGGGTTGGGAGGTGATAACAGTAGACCAGTTATGCTGGGTTAGGAGGTGACAGCAGTAGACAGGCTGGGTTGGGAGGTGATAGCAGTAGACAGGTTATGCTGGGTTAGGAAGTGACAGCAGTAGACAGGCTGGGTTGGGAGGTGATAGCAGTAGACAGGTTATGCTGGGTTAGGAGGTGACAGCAGTAGACGGGTTATGTTGGGTTAGGAGGTGACAGCAGTAGACAGGTTGGGTTAGGAGGTGACAACAGTAGACAGGTTATGCTGGGTTAGGAGGTGACAGCAGTAGACAGGTTATGCTGGGTTAGGAGGTGACAGCAGTAGACAGGTTATGCTGGGTTGGGAGGTGACAGCAGTAGACAGGTTAGGCTGGGTTAGGAGGTGACAGCAGTAGACAGGTTATGCTGGGTTGGGAGGTGACAGCAGTAGACAGGTTATGCTGGGTTAGGAGGTGACAGCAGTAGACAGGTTATGCTGGGTTAGGAGGTGACAGCAGTAGACATGTTATGCTGGGTTAGGAGGTGACAGCAGTAGACAGGTTATGCTGGGTTGGGAGGTTATAACAGTAGACACGTTATGCGGGGGTGGGAGGTGACAGCAGTAGACAGGTTAGGCTGGGCTGGGAGGTGACAGCAGTAGACAGGTTAGGCTAGGCTGGGAGGTGACAGCAGTAGACACGTTAGGCTGGGTTAGGAGGTGACAATAGTAGACAGGTTATGCTGGGTTGGGAGGTGATAACAGTAGACAGGTTATGCTGGGTTAGGAGGTGACAGCAGTAGACAGGTTAGGCTGGGCTGGGAGGTGACAGCAGTAGACAGGTTAGGCTAGGCTGGGAGTTGACAGCAGTAGACACGTTAGGCTGGGTTAGGAGGTGACAGCAGTAGACAGGTTATGCTGGGTTAGGAGGTGACAGCAGTAGACAGGTTATGCGGGGTTGGAAGGTGATAGCAGTAGACAGGTTATGCTGGGTTAGGAGGTGACAACAGTAGACAGGTTATGCTGGGTTAGGAGGTGACAGCAGTAGACAGGTTAGACAGGTTAGGCTGTGCTGGGAGGTGACAGCAGTAGACAGGTTAGACAGGTTAGGCTGGGCTAGGAGGTGACAGCTGTAGACAGGTTAGACAGGTTAGGCTGGGCTGGGAGGTGACAGCAGTTGACAGGTTATGCTGGGTTAGGAGGTGACAGCAGTAGACAGGTTATGCTGGGTTAGGAGGTGACAGCAGTAGACAGGTTATGCTGGGTTAGGAGGTGACAGCAGTAGACAGGTTATGCTGGGTTGGGAGGTTATAACAGTAGACAGGTTATGCGGGGGTGGGAGGTGACAGCAGTAGACAGGTTAGGCTGGGCTGGGAGGTGACAGCAGTAGACAGGTTAGGCTAGGCTGGGAGGTGACAGCAGTAGACACGTTAGGCTGGGTTAGAAGGTGACAGCAGTAGACAGGTTATGCTGGGTTGGGAGGTGACAGCAGTAGACAGGTTATGCTGGGTTAGGAGGTGACAGTAGTAGACAGGTTATGCTGGGGTGGGAGGTGACAGCAGTAGACAGGTTAGGCTGGGCTGGGAGGTGACAGCAGTAGACAGGTTAGGCTAGGCTGAGAGGTGACAGCAGTAGACCCGTTAGGCTGGGTTAGGAGTTGACAACAGTAGACAGGTTATGCTGGGTTAGGAGGTGACAGCAGTAGACAGGTTAGGCTGGGCTGGGAGGTGACAGCAGTAGACAGGTTAGACAGGTTAGGCTGGGCTAGGAGGTGACAGCTGTAGACAGGTTAGACAGGTTAGGCTGGGCTGGGAGGTGACAGCAGTTGACAGGTTATGCTGGGTTAGGAGGTGACAGCAGTAGACAGGTTAGCCTGGGCTGGGAGGTGACAGCAGTAGACAGGTTAGGCTAGGCTGGGAGGTGACAGCAGTAGACAGGTTAGGCTGGGCTGGGAGGTGACAGCAGTAGACAGGTTCGGCTGGGCTGGGAGGTGACAACAGTAGACTGGGTTAGACAGGGTTGGGAGGTGACAGCAGTAGACATTTTAGACAGGTTAGGCTAGGCTGGGAGGTGACAGCAGTAGACAGGTTAGACAGGTTAGGCTGGGCTGGGAGGTGACAGCAGTAGACAGGTATGCTGGGTTGGGAGGTGACAGCAGTAGACAGGTATGCTGGGTTGGGAGGTGACAGCAGTAGACAGGTTAGAGAGGTTAGGCTAGGTTGGGAGGTGACAGCAGTAGACAGGTTAGAGAGGTTAGGCTGGGTTGGGAGGTGACAGCAGTAGACAGGTTAGAGAGGTTAGGCTGGGTTGGGAGGTGTGTGTAACGCTGTTGTTCCCTCTGTTTCTGCTGGGCAACGGTAGACTGATGGACCAGGTAGTCCCTGGACTCTGGGGATCCGGTAAGCTAACAGCTAGCCCACTCGCTACCCCTCTACTTCTCTGCTACCTGTACCTCTCTACCTCTCTCTCTCTCTCTCTCTCTCTCTCTCTCTCTCTCTACCGCTCTATCTTTCTCTCTCTACCTCTCTCTCTCTACCTCTCTCTCTCTCTCTCTCTCTCTCTCTCTCAATCCATTGCAACTCTTTATCTTGCCTCCTCTCTTGCTCTTTGCCCTCTCCTCTCTCTACATCTCTTTTTATTTCTGTCTCTCTTTAGATATATATACAGTGGGGCAAAAATGTATTTAGTCAGCCACCAATTGTGCAAGTTCTCCCACTTAAAAAGATGAGAGAGGCCTGTAATTTTCATCATAGGTACACTTCAACTATGACAGACAAAATGAGAAGAAAAAAAATCCAGAAAATCATATTGTAGGATTTTTAAGGAATTTATTTGCAAATTATGGTGGAAAATAAGTATTTGGTCACCTACAAACAAGCAAGATTTCTGGCTCTCACAGACCTCTAACTTCTTCTTTAAGAGGCTCCTCTGTCCTCCACTCAACTTGTTATCAGTATAAAAGACACCTGTCCACAACCTCAAACTGTCACACTCCAAACTCCACTATGGCCAAGACCAAAGAGCTGTCAAAGGACACCAGAAACAAACTTGTAGACCTGCACCAGGCTGGGAAGACTGAATCTGCAATAGGTAAGCAGCTTGGTTTGAAGAAATCAACTGTGGGAGCAATTATTAGGAAATGGAAGACATACAAGACCACTGATAATCTCCCTCGATCTGGGGCTCCACTCAAGATCTCATCCCGTGGGGTCAAAATGATCACAAGAACGGTGAGCAAAAATCCCATAACCACACGGGGGGACCTAGTGAATGACCTGCAGAGAGCTGGGACTCAAATCCTGCAGTGCCAGATGTCCTCCTGCTTAAGCCAGTACATGTCCAGGCCCGTCTGAAGTTTGCTAGAGAGCATTTGGATGATCCAGAAGAAGATTGGGAGAATGTCATATGGTCAGATGAAACCAAAATATAACTTTTTGGTAAAAACTCAACTCGTCATGTTTGGAGGACAAAGAATGCTGAGTTGCATCCAAAGAACACCATACCTACTGTGAAGCATGGGGGTGGAAACATCATGCTTTGGGGCTGTTTTTCTGCAAAGGGACCAGGACGACTGATCCGTGTAAAGGAAAGAATGAATGGGGCCATGTATCCTGAGATTTTGAATGAAAACCTCCTTCCATCAGCAAGGGCATTGAAGATGAAACGTGGGGCCTCCATGGTGGCGCAGTGGTTAAGGGCGCTGTACTGCAGCGCCAGCTGTGCCATCAGAGACTCTGGGTTTGCGCCCAGGCTCTGTCGTAACCGGCCGCGACCGGGAGGTCAATGGGGCGACGCACAATTAGCCTAGCGTCGTCCGGGTTAGGGAGGGCTTCGTCGGTAGGGATGTCCTTGTCTCATCGCGCACCAGCGTCTCCTGCGGCGGCCCGGGCGCAGTGCGCGCTAACCAAGGTTGCCAGGTGCACGGTGTTTCCTCCGACACATTGGTGCGGCTGGCTTCCGGGTTGGATGCGCGCTGTGTTAAGAAGCAGTGCGGCTTGGTTGGGTTGTGTATCGGAGGACGCATGACTTTCAACCTTCGTCTCTCCCGAGCCCGTACGGGAGTTGTAGCGATGAGACAAGATAGTAGGGGAGAAAAAGGGGTAAAAATAAGCATTTCAAGGTCCTGGAGTGGCCTAGCCAGTCTCCAGATCTCAACCCCATAGAAAATCTTTGGAGGGAGTTGAAAGTCCGTGTTGCCCAGCAACAGCCCCAAAAAATCACTGCTCTAGAGGAGATCTGCATGGAGGAATGGGCCAAAATACCAGCAACAGTGTGTGAAAACCTTGTGAAGACTTACAGAAAATGTTTGACCTCTGTCATTACCAACAAAGGGCCAAAAGTATTGAGATAAACTTTTGTTATTGATCAAATACTTACTTTCCACCATAATTTGCAAATAAATTCATTAAAAATCCTACAATGTGATTTTCTGGATTTTTTTTCTCATTTTGTCTGTCATAGTTGAAGTGTACCTATGATGAAAATTACAGGCCTCTCTCATCATTTTAAGTGGGAGAACTTGCACAATTGGTGGCTGACTAAATCCTTTTTTGCCCCACTGTATATATATACACCTTGTTCTCCTCATACCATAGCGTTTAAGGTTATTGTTTCCCGTGCTTCTCCCATGCCTCTCCCTCTGAGTGTTTGAGTGTATGCGTGTGTGAAGGTGTGTGTCCGTACTGTTTCTGCTCCTGCACCTGTGTCTGTTTGACTCTCCTCTCCTGACTGTCTGTTCTCCCTCTCTGCACCTGTGGGCATGTGTTGGTTGGTACTGTGCTGCTGTAGTCTCTGTCAGAGATGTGCATGATTCAGGAGGATCAGTTCAGGCCAAGCCTTGCACTATCATTCTCACTGCTAGGGGGCAATCATTCACCACTTTACCCAGTACTGTTGGGCTCATTGCTTATCGAAAGGTGGGGGAAATGTTTGATCATGATGATAATGTTGTACACCTGTATCAGTACGATCGTTTTCATCTTTCTCTGTACAATTAAACACTGGAATACTGAATGGATGTCTTTCTCCGAGAACAGATGATAAAAGCACCATTTGTGGGGCTATTGCCAATGCAGTGCTCCAATGTTAAAATGTGATGATGCAGGTGTAGCGTTACATTTGTATCAATAAAATCCAGAGAGGAGTCCATAGTCAGCATTGATAGGTGATAGAGTGGCATCTCAACCTACTGGGCAAAAACTGATTGAATCGACGTTGTTTTCACATAATTTCAACAACAAAAAGTTCAATGTGATGACGTCGAATCAACATGGAAAACTGATTGGATTTGGGAATGTCATTCTTTCACCCAACTTTTAACCTAAATCCAATTATATGAATTGTTTTGTTGATTTGACTTTGAATTCAGGTTAGTTGACAACTAACCAAATGTAAATCAAAACTAGATGTTGGACTGACGTCTGTGCCCAGTGGGAAGTCGGTCTGAGATTTGCGGGAGAAAAAGCCAGGGAATTATCATGTGTTTGTCTTTGACTGTTAACAACTAGGTCTGTATAGTGGATGGGAATTATAATGAATGTTCAACCACCATGATTATCACAGCAATGGCAGCCAATTCAGCCATCTGTTCAAAATCAGCAATAAGTAGCTGCTGAGGTGGAGCTGCTGATGTGTGTCTGGTGTTGTTAAACCAGGTGAGAGACTGCCCAGCTGATGTGTGTGTGTTTCTGTCCTCTCCTAGGAAGCAGAAGCAGTGGATCCAACCCCAGTGTGGGTATTGGGACAGGGAAGGGCCCTAGCCGACGCTCCTCCCCACAAGAGAAGGGTCACAGATCCACATGCAGTGAATCCGAGCCACCGGGCATCCTAGGGGCGAGGCGCCCTGGTGATAGGTCCGCCAGCCAGTTGAGTCATCACAGCAGCCATGCCCACTCCAGCAACAGCCACGCCCGCTCGGGTTTCAGCCATGCCCAGTCTCACAGGAGCCACTGTCAGTCACTGAACAGCCACGCCCACAGCCACGCCTCCTTCACCTACAAACACGCCCCTTTCACCCAGCCTGGGCTTGGCTCATGTGGCCACAGTGAGCGAAGCCACGCCTCCTCCTACGGCCCCCCTGGCCTGCCCCCCCCATACTGCCTGGCCCGGTTGGCCCCTAAGACCTCCGTCAGCAGCAGCACCCCTCCCGGGGCCCCCCCAGTACGGGAGCTAGGAGCCGTCCCCCCTGAGCTCACGGCCAGCCGCCAGTCCTTTCAGCACGCTATGGGAAATCCCTGTGAGTTCTTTGTTGACATCATGTGACAGACAGGACAGTGCCTTTTAAAAACTTGCTGAGCACAAACAACTCCCCCGTCCAACTGCCTGACGCCTGACGCCTGTCCGTCCCGCCTCTCCTTTTCTTCTTTACCTCTCTGCTACTGACTATCCCTGAGTTAAGAATGTAGACGCTGGTCCCCTCCCTCCATCTGATGTCGGAGCAGGGGAAGACAGCAGACTAGAGCACCACAGAACAGATGAGAGTCCTGCTATCACACAAACACACAGAGCCTCAGTGTCTGAACTGGACCCCTGCCAGCTCCTTTGTATTGACGTGACATGTAGAGTTTGTGAAATCGATGTGAGTGTTGTTCAATATGGTGATCCTTGTGAGCTGCCACACAGACAGTCCAGTTCTGAGAGCATGTACTTACTCTATGTGGAGTATGACTACCTGCTGTTTGTAGAACCTGACATCCAGGCCAACTGACTGGGTCTGGATCTCAATCCCCCAGACCCACCCAGAGCCCTTGCCAATGGTCTAAAGGGAGAATCCATACACTGGAGAAGTTTAGTGATATTTATGTGATCATGATGTTGCATTGACGGTCAGTGTCATACCTCTCTCTATGACACATTTACAATCACACATGGTTTCCCTCTCTGTGACTCAGTGGCCAGGACTGTCCTAGCTGTGCTTTGTCCAATGTCTCATTAATAATGCAGTCAATTGGCCCGTGACCTCCACAACAGACATGTGTTTGAGGTCTACTACCTGAAACAGAACTAAGCTGATCATCACCAGTTAAAGACAACAGGGTCGCTGAAAGTGGATGGATGTCCCCCTCCAGTCATCAGTGTTGACAGAATCAGAGATAACCAAAGCTTCACACAGTGAGGTGTGTAGTTCTGTACAGTGTAGGTATTGTTCTGTGATATCACCAGATGATTTCTGATGAAAAATTATTCTTTTGAAACAAATGAATACAGCTGTGTTTGAGTCTACCGACAACACACAAACGGTGTGGTGCATAAGACCTTTCTATCACGGCACTGTCCTAATTATTTGAGCACTTTTTAATTGTCTCGCTCTCTCTCTGGCCCTTTAGTATGAAACACTGTTTGCAATCAAAGCTTCGTCCGTCGTTTTGTTTCTTTACAAAAAGAGGAATAAATTGTACATAGAAATGTATTATATATAAGAATAAAAAAATATATATGTACAAAGATTTTGTCTGTTTTTCTCTTCTAAAAAACAACATTGTGAACCGTGCTTTTTAGTTGTACGTACAGAAACCAGAAAAAAAGGTTGGTTAGACAGCTTTTAACTGTATTACATGATGCTAAGTGTTATATGCTCAATGGTAGCCAATAGTCATAATTGCATTTACATTATTTAACCAGCAGTAGGAGACATCCAGCCATCTGAGGTATTTATTGTTATATTTTTCCTATTCCGTATTCACCCATTCAAGTGAACAATTAGTGAAATGTTGAATTTGTAGAATACATTTAGAAATAGCAGAAGTGATATGAGTGTTTTCAGATCAACATGAAATGTGTTCAAAAAGACTAGGCCAGATGTATAGAGTATCCTTCTGAGACACAGCAAAAAAAGAAACTTCCCTTTTTCAGGACCCTGTCTTTCAAAGATAATTCATTAAAATCCAAATAACTTCACATTGTAAAGGGTTTAAACACTGTTTCCCATGCTTGTTCAATGAACCATAAACAATTAATGAACATGCACCTATGTAACAGTTGTTAAAACACTAACAGCTTACAGACAGTAGGCAATTAAGGTCACAGTTATGAAAACTTAGGACACTAAAGAGGCCTTTCTACTGACTCTGAAAAATACCAAAAGAAAGATGCCCAGTGCCCCTGCTCATCTGCGTGAACGTGCCTTAGGCATGCTGCAAGGAGGCATGATGACTGCAGATGTGGCCAGGGCAATAAATTGCAATGTCCGTACTGTGAGACGCCTAAGACAGCGCTACAGGGAAACAGGACGGACAGCTGATCGTCCTCGAAGTGGCAGACCACATGTAACAACACCTGCACAGGATTGGTACATCCAAACAACACACCTGTTGGACAGGTACGGTATGGCAACAATAACTGCCCGAGTTACACCAGGAATGCACAATCCCTCCATGAGTGCTCAGACTGTCCCCAATAGGTTGAGAGAGGCTGGACTGAGGGCTTGTAAGCCTGTTGTAAGGCAGGCCCTCACCAGACATCACCGGAAACATCGTCGCCTATAGGCACAAACCCACCGTCGCTGGACCAGACAGGACTGGCAAAAAGTGCTCTTCACTGACGAGGAGCAGTTGGATTCGGGGGGTGATGGTCGATTCACGTTTATCGTCGAAGGAATGAGCGTTACACCAAGGCCTGTACTCTGGAGTGGGATCGATTTGGAAGTGGAGGGTCCATCATGGTCTGGGGCGGTGTGTCACAGCATCATTGGACTGAGCTTGTTGTCATTGCAGGCAATCTCAACGCTGTGCGTTACAGGGAAGACATCCTCCTCCCTCATGTGGCACACTTCCTGCAGGCTCATCCTGACATGACCCTCCAGCATGACAATGCCACCAACCATACTGCTCATTCTGTGCGTGATTTCCTGCAAGACAGGAATGTCAGTGTTCTGCCATGCCCAGCGAAGAGCCCGGATCTCAATCCCATTGAGCACGTCTGTGACCTGTGGAATGAGAGGGTGAGGGCTAGGGCCATTCTCCCCAGAAATGTCTGGAAACTTGCAGGTGCCTTGTGGGAAGAGTGGGGTAAAATCTCACAGCAAGAACTGGCAAACCTGGTGCAGTCCATGAGGAGGAGATGCACTGCAATACTTAATGCAGCTGGTGGCCACACCAGATACTGTTACTTTTGATTTTGACACCTCCTTTGTTCAGGGACACATTATTCACTTTCTGTTAGTCTCATGTCTGTGGAACTTGTTCAGTTTATGTCTCAGTGTTTGAATCTTATGTTCATACAAATATTTACACATGTTAAGTTTCTGAAAATAAACGCAATTGACAGTGAGAGGACGTTTTCTTTTTGCTGAGTTTATATTTTGGGTGGAAAAAAACACGTTACAAAGAAAATAATGCAACAAAAATATTTGTATACAATATTTGTACATTTTTATTGTATGTAAACTGTAGTGGCCATTAGGGTTAATAGTAAATATGAAACATTTGACATTACAGTAAATGGGGACAGTAGGTAAAAACCTAGTTAGCTGAGTACGTTTATTAGCTAGCTCTTATTTAACCCTTTATGTTCGATTCGGCCTTCACCGTTTGTGTCCCGGGTAAATTTAACCCATACAGTAAGTACAGATAGTACATCAAGATAATAAATATATGATTTCATCCTCCCAAAACGCATTTTCCAGTAGTTGAACATGACCTCGTTCATATGCTCATCCCTCTGAGTTGATAGATCCAAGTGGTCCAAATTTAGAGCCAAATGTTTGATTACTAAACCAGTTGTAAATCATACAATTATGACGTTTAAGACATTTTCATCAATTTCTTTGACCAAACGTCAGATCACTGTCCCTCTGAAAATCACATGGAAAACATACTTATAATGAACAAAAAATATAAGTTAAAGTTAGAGTTAAAGTTCATATGAGGAAATCAGTCAATTGATGTCACGGTGTTCTAGGTGTGAAAGAGAGTCGGACCAAAATGCGGCGTGGTAAGTGTCCATGGTAAATCTTTAATCAAGAAAGTACTGAACACTGAAAACTATACAAAACCAGTAAACAAAATAACAACCGTGAAGCTAATGCGAGCTGCGCTGAAACAAGCCATCAACATAGACAATCACCCACAAACAAACAGTGCAACCCAGGCTACCTAAGTATGATTCTCAATCAGAGACAACTAATGACACCTGCCTCTGATTGAGAACCATACTAGGCCGAAACATAGAAATACCCAAATCATAGAAAATCAAACATAGACTGCCCACCCAACTCACGCCCTGACCATACTAAATAAATACACAACAAAGGAAATAAAGGTCAGAACGTGACAATTGAAATAAATTGTTTAGACCCTAATCTGGATTTCACATGACTGGGAATACAGATATGCATCTGTTGGTCACAGATACCTTTAAAAAAATGGGCCTCGGGATCTCGTTACGGTATTTTTGCGCATTCAAATTGTCATCGATAAAATACAATTGTGTTTGTTGTCAGTAGCTTATGCCTGCCCATACCATAACCCCACCGCCACAACATTGACATCGGCAAACTGCTCGCACACACAACGCCATACACGTGATCTGCGGTTGTGAAGCCGGTTGGATGTACTGACAAATTCTCTAAAACAGCGTTGGTGACATTCCTGCAGTCAGCATGCCATTTGCACGCTCCCTCAAAACTTGAGACATCTGTGGCGTTGTGTGACAAAACTGCACATTTTAGAGTGGCCTTTTATTGTCCCCAGCACAAGATACACCTGTGTTATGACCATGCTGTTTAATCAGATTCTTGATATGCCACACCTGTCAGGTGGATGGATTGTCTTGGCAAAGGAGAAATGCTCACTAACATTTTAGGAAATAAGCTTCTTGTGCAAATGAAACATTTCTGGGATCTTTTATTTCAGCTCATGGAACCAACACTTTACATGTTGCGTTTATATTTTTGTTCAGTGTAGATCCTTGTGATCATCATGGGTCTTTACTGCACAGAAGACCATTTGTACACAGGTCAAAGTTCAAAATCAATTAGACAATTACACACACCTACCATAAAATGTGCTAATTGTGATGGTAATTGTGATTGTAGCCAGAACCAGAAAGAAATCAAATCAAATCAAATGTATTTATATAGCCCTTCGTACATCAGCTGATATCTCAAAGTGCTGTACAGAAACCCAGCCTAAAACCCCAAACAGCAAGCAATGCAGGTGTTGAAGCACGTTGGCTAGGAAAAACTCCCTAAAAAGGCCAAAACCTAGGAAGAAACCTAGAGAGGAACCAGGCTATGTGGGGTGGCCAGTCCTCTTCTGGCTGTGCCGGGTGGAGATTATAACAGAACATGGCCAAGATGTTCAAATGTTCATAAATGACCAGCATGGTCAAATAACAGGTCTGGGACAGGTAGCACGTCCGGTGAACAGGTCAGGATTCCATAGCCGCAGGCAGAACAGTTGAAACTGGAGCAGCAGCATGGCCAGCTGGACTGGGGACAGCAAGGAGTCATCATGCCAGGTAGTCCTGAGGCATGGTCCTAGGGCTCAGGTCCTCCGAGAGAGAGAGAGAAAGAGAGAATTAGAGAGAGCATACTTAGATTCACACAGGACACCGGATAAGACAGGAAAAGTACTCCAGATATAACAAACTGCTATAAAAAAAATATTATCAAGGTGACACCCCCATACGTGGTATCACTGAAAAGCCAGAATGTTCTCTCAGAATGTACAACAGACCTAGCACAGTGGCATGTATGGCCTTAGAGATACAGACCAAATACTTATGTTTATTAGAGGACAAAAATGAATTGCTAGGTCTCAGGAGTATATAACTGGTGGATAATGTTTGAATTGATGTGTGCCAGTGCACAATGAATAAGTGTACACTATACACCATGGTTTGCAAATGTGGTATTATTTCTGGCAAGGCAATACATTCTGTAGTGTCTTGTCTTTTTTCTTGACAAAGGTATATGCTTTGCTGGTAAATCTACCCGCCTCCGAGTGGAACTTACTGGTACAAACACTGCTGTACTTTCCCTGTGGGCTGACAGTCTGAGCCTGAGTGAGGATCACACCGGGCCAGAGCAGACCCCGCTGGGACGTCATGAGACCCTACTGACATGCTACCCGTCAGTCACACGAGTGGGAGGATGTGGTGCTTCTAACAGGAAGTGACGCTTCTGTTGTGGCCCAGGAGAGGCAGAGGAGGTGACCCCGCTGCAGAGGTGGCACTTTTACTGTAGACACTAGAGCAAGCCTCTTCAGAGCTACAGCCCAGAACATGTGGTGACTACTATGGCTGTGTTGCACAGCTGGTGGAAAGGTTTGCGTGAAATGTGGAGTGACGTAGTTTCAGTATGGCCCTGTTCGATGCAAATATCTAAGCCCACTATATAAAAAGGTTCTGTTATGTGTCAATAACTTTACTCAAAACCACCTCAGCCCTCACTTTGACAAACTGGCTGTGAGCAGCTCTTTTACTAGACAGTGTTACTATGACAGGCTGTAGTCGTAGGGGCCTACTCTTCAACATGCTGTGTGTGTGTACGCAAGTATTGTTCAGAGTGGGAGAAGTGGGGGTGTGCTATTGATGTAACATGTGTAGGCAGATTAAGTTTTTGACGTTTCATGTCCTGATGACCTTAAATCCTACACCTGTGTGTGTTGGACAAAGTTGGGTGTGTGAAAGGTTGAAAGAAGATCAGAGACAGCAACACAAAGGTGCAAAACATTTACCCCAACAGTTTAACCAGGTTACCCAATTCTAAATATTATTTAGTGGAGATTACCCAACTTCAAGAATACATACTCCCAAGGTGTAATGAACACGATGGGAGACAGAGAGCTGGTTTCAAGCGCAGGGCTCAGCAGGTGTTTATTTGCAAAGGACCACATTAGGAGGCAGGTATCTGGGTCCAGGGGCAGGCAGAAGGTCATACACAGGAGGAGGCAGGTAGCTGGGTCCAGGGGCAGGCAGAAGGTCATACACAGGAGGAAGCAGGTAGCTGGGTCCAGGGGCAGGCAGAAGGTCATACACAGGAGGAAGCAGGTAGCTGGGTCCAGGGGCAGGCAGAAGGTCATACACAGGAGGAAGCAGGTAGCTGGGTCCAGGGGCAGGCATAAGGTCATACACAGGAGGAAGCAGGTAGCTGGGTCCAGGGGCAGGCAGAAGGTCATACACAGGAGGAAGCAGGTAGCTGGGTCCAGGGGCAGGCATAAGGTCATACACAGGAGGAGGCAGGTAGCTGGGTCCAGGGGCAGGCAGAAGGTCATACACAGGAGGAAGCAGTTAGCTGGGTCCAGGGGCAGGCAGAAGGTCATTCACAGGGGGTCCAAACAAGGCAACAGTACAGGCAGGGAAAAGGCTAGTAACGTCGTCTGGGAGATCAGGCAATAGGTTGATAACAGGAAATCCGATAGGCTAAATTGAGTTTGAGTTTATTTTATTTTTACAGGGACAGTGCACATTAATCAACGTTTCAGTAAAAGTGCCGGTTTTAGCCAGGCGGCTAATTTTCAACCGCAGTCCCGGGGCAGGTTATTAAAAACAATTAACAACAACTAATAATTACAGGCAGGTAATAGGCATCATTAGTGAGGCAGGCCAAAACGATCATACACAGGAGGATTAATTACAGGAAACCCAACACTTCAAATAGAAGTGTGTCACAAAACAAACAACACCTCACAATGATGGGGTGTGGAGAACTGAACTGAATAGTGTGTGATAATGATATACAGGTGTGTGAACAGGTGATCAGTTTTCAGGTGATTAGGATCTGGAGAGTGAGCTGCGTTCAGGGGATCTATGTCTTTGAGAGTGTGAGCTGGAAAGTGAGCTGAAGAGTGAGCTGTGTTCAGGGGATCTATGTGTTTGAGAGTGTGAGTTGGAAGCAGACCTTACACAAGGGATGGGTCTAACAACATAGGCCTAATTAATTTTAGATCCCATTCTTCAACGGTACCTACTCCCATTTTGTTTAAATCATACAAAAAATAAATTGACTTAACTAAAAAACCCTAGCCTCAACCACAACCTTAACCCCAGGTTAAATACCACGGATGAATAGTGTTGGAAATCATGGGCCTGGAACATCGTTATTGGTCGGATCAACAAAGCAAGAGCAGTGAAAATGCTTGGATTAAGATACGAATACAAAACACCCCAATGGACTCAACGAAAAGTACTTAGGTACATCCTAACCTGCTCCTAATCTTAGCACTACCCCAAACATTGAGGTAGGGCTGAGTCCCACGTCTTAACTCCCCCCTCCCATAGCTAACCCAAGCGATGCTGGAGTCTCTAACCACAGGATGGACAATGCATCACCTTTTTTCCCCTGGACGTCTCTTAAGGAATAACTTATTGGGAACAGCAACTAAACTCTAAACCTCCATCCTTAGCAACTCCTGGAAGCTGAGCTACAGTGGTGTAAAGCTCGACTCAGGAGCAGTGGAAACGCATTCTCTGGAGTGATGAATCACACTTCACGATCTGGCAGTCCGACGGACGAATCTGGGCTTGGCGGACGCCTTTGGGATGAATTGGAACGCTGACTGCGAGCCAGGCCTAATTGCAAACATCAGTGCCTGACCTCATCAATGCTCTTGTGGCTGAACCCAACAATGTTCTAACATCTAGTGGAAAGCCTTCCCAGAAGAGAGGAGGCTGTTATTGCAGCAAAGCGGGGGACCAACTCCATATTAATGGCAATTATTTTGGAATGAGATGTTTGACGAGAACGTGTCCACATGCTTTTGGCCATGTAGTGTATGTTCCCCTGGATGGATTTCCCATCTGGCTAACACCTAACTCTCAAAGTCCTCCTGGCTTCAGAGATTGGAATGGCTCTTTGATGTTGTCGGCGAGATGCGTCGATAATGAAGGGGCTGTGCTTTTTCTGGTTGGTTCTCCTCTGTGACATTCTCACTCAAACACCCACACACTCAGACACACACAGCCCCACGAGCACAGGCCCTCTCCATTACAACGGTTGGATTATCATATCCAGACAACGAGAGGTCTCAAAAAAAAAAAAAATTTCAAATTTGCGAGAACTAATCAAACCAGTTGCACAATTTCTGAGCAAATGTTGCAGTAACAAACAACCTCCTTTCCAGACAAGTGTGTCACAGCTCTCCCTATTTCAATTAAACTGTTTAAAGAGGGCTTGATCTGTTTGCTTGGAATTGTTTGCAGCCAAATGTTATCCAATGTGGTGATCTATTGTGTTTCCCATGCATGGCAAAGTTTTGGAAGGAGTCATTGGTACTTTCATGACAAAACTTGCTTTTTGTTTCACTTTCCATTTCCAAGCTTCATCAGTTCAGCAATGTTGCTTCTCCTTTTGTGGTGAGGCTCCTATTTCCTCTGTTGTGAAATATGAATAGTAGCAGTCTCTCCAGTCAGGTTGACTCAGTCAAAACAACAGCGGATGAGCACAAGGGAATGACAAAGAAAGTTGAAAGGTTTTGTAATGACTTCTCCCAAACCATGTGTTGCTCTGCACAATATTATCTTTCCTCCCTTGATGCTACTTTCTCTCCCTCAGTATGGCCTTGTTCTCAGCCGAGAAATGTCTTCCTCCCTGTCCTAAGAGGACATTCACATTCTTCCATTGTGTGAGATCATAACATATTTAGTCTCTTCTTTTGTTCTTCTTTCAGTACAATACTACTATTGTAACACAGAGAACCCCATGAGGATATGTCAGGCCTTAATGCTCAAATCAGTTTAGTTTTCAAATCCGTTTTGCACTATGGACTGTCCAAACAGCAAGTTAAAAGTGACCAAATCGGATTTGTGTGTGTTCAGACAGCAGTAATCAGCTGACAAGGCTATGCTAGTTGTCATAGTAATGACGTGTGTGTGTGTATGTGTGTGTGTGTGTGTGCGTGTGTGTGTGCATTAGTGTAGGCTGATTGGTGGTGGTGCTTGTGCTTCCCATCACTCAGAAGTTATGTAGCAAGCTAAGGTGACAACAGTGCCTGTCATGGACGTTTCCCAGTTGCTTTGAATGTTCAAAATCATAGGGTAAGAACACTTTTAAAGTCTCAAGTCAAGTCCTTTTTGACTAGCCACAGCAGTCAACTAGCTAGCTAGGTAGCTGTTTAGCTTTCTAGAACATTCACTTATTTGTTTGTAAACAATTACCAAGCTAGTTATCTACCACATGTTATTGTCAAACTGTCAACAGAGTAGCTAGCAAGCAACAAGATATGCAAAATAACAGTCTAAAAACCACTTGAGGGTAAATAAATCAGAGTTGACCAGTCAGACACAAGTCACATGGCCAGGAATCAGATTTTAAATATGGCTTGAAATATCCAATTCCATGTGCTTTATGGCTGGCTGTTCAGACTGCAGGAAAAAGAACAGATTCGAATCAGATATGCAACTAAATTGGATTTGAGTAATTTGAAACTGCCAATGTGAACACAGCTTTGTAATCTTCACCTGGCATAGCCAGAAGATGATAGGCCACCCCTCGGAATCTGGTTTCTCTCTTGTATTCTTGCTTGGTTCCTGCCTTTCTAGGGAGCTTTTCTTAGCCACTGTGCTTCTGCCTCTGCATTGCTTGCTCTTTGGGGTTTTAGGCTGGGTTTCTGTATAGTACTTGGTGACATCTGCTGATAAAAAGGGCTTTATAAAATAAACGTGATTGATTGATTGAACCAAGTCCAATATATCATGATGTAAATTCAAAGTGCTGTGTCTCCATGGAGAATTGGACTTGGGCGGGTAAATTCTCCTGCAGACGTTTTTAACTCAATATCAAATCCTTTCTGGGTAACAATTTAGTACCTTACTGTGATTGTTTTCAATTAAATGGTCAAAAATGTCTTCTTAGCAAAAACCAATTTCTCAAGCAAGAATTTAGCTAGGAATGTCTGGGAGTGAAGGGCCTAATTGGAGGAGCCTAATGGGAGGGATATGTAACCTGAAAACTAGCTGTTATTGGCAGAGAGGAGGGCAAACTCTGTTATTGGTCAATTAACTTTTACCGCCTGGTGATATTGCCAGGCAATCCAAACCCCACCCATGCAAAACAAGCTGAAATTGAATGTCTTTTCAAACAGCTCTTACACTAAAGGGGCATTATCATTTTCACAATTTCACATTATTATTCCAACCTCAGAGTCGAAATATACACTGCTCCAAAAAATAAAGGGAACACTAAAATAACACATCCTAGATCTGAATGAATGAAATATTCTTATTAAATACTTTTTTCTTTACATAGTTGAATGTGCTGACAACAAAATCACACAAAAATTATCAATGGAAATCAAATTTATCAACCCATGGAGGTCTGGATTTGGAGTCACACTCAAAATTAAAGTGGAAAACCACACTACAGGCTGATCCAACTTTGATGTCATGTCCTTAAAACCAGTCAAAATGAGGCTCAGTAGTGTGTGTGGCATCCACGTGCCTGTATGACCTCCCTACAATGCCTGGGAATGCTCCTGATGAGGTGGCGGATGGTCTCCTGAGGGATCTCCTCCCAGACCTGGACTAAAGCATCCGCCAACTCCTGGACAGTCTGTGGTGCAACGGTGGATGGAGCGAGACATGATGTCCCAGATGTGCTCAATTGGATTCAGGTCTGGGGAACGGGCGGTCCATAGCATCAATGCCTTCCTCTTGCAGGAACTTCTGACACACTCCAGCCACATGAGGTCTAGCATTGTCTTGCATTAGGAGGAACCCAGGGCCAACCGCACCAGCATATGGTCTCACAAGGGGTCTGAGGATCTCATCTCGGTACCTAATGGCAGTCAGGCTACCTCTGGCGAGCACATGGAGGGCTGTGCGGCCCCCCAAAGAAATGCCACCCCACACCATAACTGACCCTCCGCCATGCTGGAGGATGTTGCAGGCAGCAGAACGTTCTCCACGGCATCTCCAGACTCTGTCACGTCTGTCACATGTGCTCAGTGTGAACCTGCTTTCATCTGTGAAGAGCACAGGGCGCCAGTGGCGAATTTGCCAATCTTGGTGTTTTCTTGCAAATGCCAAATGTCCTGCACGGTGTTGGGCTGTAAGCACAACCCCCACCTGTGGACGTCGGGCCCTCATACCACCCTCATGGAGTCTGTTTCTGACCGTTTGAGCAGACACATGCACATTTGTGGCCTGCTGGAGGTCATTTTGCAGGGCTCTGGCAGTGCTCCTCCTGCTCCTCCTTGCACAAAGGTGGAGGTAGCGGTCCTGCAGCTGAGTTGTTGCCCTCCTACGGCCTCCTCCACGTCTCCTGATGTACTGGCCTGTCTCCTGGTAGCGCCTCCATGCTCTGGACACTACGCTGACACACACAGCAAACCTTCTTGCCACAGCTCGCATTGATGTCCCATCCTGGATGAGCTGCACTACCTGAGCCACTTGTGTGGGTTGTAGACTCCGTCTCATGCTACCACTAGAGTGAAAGCACCGCCAGCATTCAAAAGTGACCAAAACATCAGCCAGGAAGCATAGGAACTGAGAAGTGGTCTGTAGTCAGCACCTGCAGAACCACTCCTTTATTGGGGGTGACTTGCTAATTGCCCATAATTTCCACCTGTTGTCTATTCCATTTGCACAACAGCATGTGAAATGTATTGTCAATCAGTGTTGCTTCCTAAGTGGACAGTTTGATTTCACAGAAGTGTGATTGACTTGGAGTTACATTTTGTTGTTTAAGTGTTCCCTTTATTTTTTTGAGCAGTGTATATTAAACACAAGAATATCACGTTTTTGACTGCACTGCCTCTTTAATGTTGGAAACACAACTTGGAAAAACAATTTGATAAGTATGATTGCACCATCATGATTAAAATTAATTTAAGTAAGGGATAATCCAGTAAAGTGACCTTCCACGGAGTTGCATTATTTTCCAGAGAACGTATAGAGCCCCGAGTTGATTATCCCTTTTATACCATGGCTATAATTTCACACATTTGCCACTAGAAGTGTGTTCATTTGGCAGAAGAAATTGGCTGACAGTCGTGGCATATCAGACCGTATACTACAGGTATGATAAAACATTTATTTGTATTTCTCTAATTATGTTGGTAACCAGTTTATAATAGCAATAAGGCAGCTCGGGGGTTTGTGATATATGGTCAATATACCACGGCTAAGGGCTGTAGCCAGGCACTCTGCGTTGTGCATAAGAACAGCCCTTAGCCGTGGTAAATTGGCTATATATCACACCCCCTCAGGCCTTATTGCTTAATTAAGTATTTTGTTGTTGTAGATGGGACAGTAACATTAGTAATCTCAAAAAAGTATACTTTATCAAACATTTTTATATATATTTAAAAATAAATATTTGTATGTTTAGCTCACATAATATAATATAAAAGTATGCATTAAGGTGTCTGTAATACAGTAAATGTGTCAATAACGAATTTAATAAATCAAAATGCATTCTACAGCTTTTTTTTACAATCGTGGGGGGAGTGCCACGATGAAGGCAGGCTTTTTTTTTTACAATCGTGGGGGGAGTGCCACGATGAAGGCAAGCTTTTTTTTTTTTGGCACGCTGGGTTCAAAACATAAAAATCATTGGTTTTCATACCGTCAATACATATTTAGCCACGCCCTCAAGACAATGGTAGGGTACATTAAGGCAAGGACAGTTAGTAATATCTGGGTTTACTGGTACAAGAAGGTGCTTTCAAGCAGATTAATTACCATTGTTAATGTCAATTCTATTTGGATTGTTATTGTTTTCACCTGCACTGCTGTCATCTGGAATCCATAGCCCGGCTGTGTCCCGTAGCTATATATTTGGTCTGGAGGGCTGTGAAAGACGATGCATTTGGTACTCAGGGTACTGTGTTTCTCTCTGCTCATACCGGGCTGTCTGAGTAGCACTGGTGAGATAACGATAGGCTGTGCGCAATGGAGAACCTCTGCTGGTTCTCCGGATATCTGCTGTGAAAGCTGCCATCCAGGTAAGTTTCTAAACTAGGCAACTGTATATGGTTTAACTTTAACAGTACTCGGTAAATTAATGTAATATGGCTTGGATTTTGAGAATTCAATTCTAGAGGGTTTATCTGGTTAAATTATGGGGTCTATTCAATCTGAAGCGTTACAGATTCCGCGATAGAAATGTAAAGTTTATTTCTGATTGATATGCAGCGTTAACCGTGAATGATGTCTCTGCTAAAGCTGGAACATTGCCTTTAAATGTCAACAAAACTGTACGAATTAACTTCTGGGAGGCAGATTGAATAGAGCCCATGTCTTTCATGGGGATGAATAATCTAGTGTATCCCAGGTTGTGAATTAAATATTATTTCCTCTTTAGTGGTTATACCACAGTGACCCAGTTGATTTTCAGTGGTTTCTAATAGGACCACATTAAAGGGGATGGATAATGATCACCCGGGATCAGATCAATGATAAACTTAGCTCTATGTGGGAAGGGAAATAGATTCCTATCAAAAGCATTTACCTTATATATTCATGTCCACTGCAATTGTTACTGATGAAGCAAATTTGATGTTAATCACCTGACTCTTGAGTTATTATGGATACAGATTTGATTTCAATATAGTACGTTCAATGTTGTCTGTGTGTGTATTTGTGTAGGGAACCGTCTGGTGACTCCCTGTGGTCCAGACCCGAAAAAGCTGTGTGTTCCCTGTAGGAATGAGACCTACACAACTGACACAACATCATTCTCCTGTCGCAGGTGTACTCAGTGCGTAGGTATGTCACCAGGATATTTGAGCTTTTAACATGATTTATTTACCCCTGAACTGAAATGTCTATTGTTTGATAAATTAGACTTTTAACAATTATTCATTTTACTCCACTTTCGCATGCTTTTGTGTGTGTGTAGGTGGGGCCCTGACCCTTAAGAAGGCCTGTACAAGAAGCAGGGACACAGAGTGTGGCTGTAAGGCAGGACTCAGATGTGGTGATGGCCACTGCTCCTTTTGTGTCCAGGAGTGTGGAAAGGGCCAGGAACCTCTTCCCGCTGCACGTAAGACACATCTGTACCTGCAAACACTAAAGTCATACAAGTTATCTGGCATGCCTAATAAGACTCACAATCTCAGGACACTTATTCACCAAGTCTCAAACCTCTGCCTGTTTGTCTTCATAGGCTCCTGCCGGAATTGTCCAGTTGGGACCTTCAGTGACCAAATCCATGAGAAGTGTAAGCTTTGGAGAACAAGGTTAGATTGAATTTCCCCCTAAACTCTGAGTTTGATTCAATATTGGTGTACTGGTAGTACTAATGCCATGGCATTAATCTGCCAACAAATTATTACTGTATGCAGCAAATCATGGCAACCCAGAAGAAAAATCCTGCACCATGGCTACTCAATGTAATCTGGTGTTGGAGAAAGACAATCTTGAATCTTTATTTCTCCATCTCTGTCCCAGCTGTCCCCATCCCCATGAACACATTGTGGCCTTGGGAGATGCAGTTAGTGACAGCAAGTGCGGCATTACCAACAATTCAATCCCCCAAGTGATTACCTTACCTACGAAACGGGGCTCTGAAGGTAAGACCTGTGAATCTAACACTATGGCAAAATTGATGTTGTAATATCACCTTGTTTGAAAGATGCCAACCTCTTACTCCCAGATGGCACAGGGCTGGTTTGGGCTATAACGGCCTCGTGTGGAGTCTTTATCATCCTTATTATCTTGTTTCTGGTCATCATCATCAACAACAAAAAGAAACCAGAGAAGACAACCCACAATGAGCCAAACCTTATTGTGCCAACTCCTCCTACAGGTAATCCTATTTCTCCTCATTATCAGGGGACAATTCCTCCTACAGGTAATCATATTCCTCCTCATTATCAGGGGACAACTCATCCATACTGGATCAATATTCTGTAAGCTTTCAAACAGCTTTATCTTAACCTCAGATTCAAATATAAACTCAATCTTCTCTCCCTGATCCTCCCTCGCTCCCCTATATCCCCCCCTCTCCATCTCAGATGAGCCGAGGAGCCTGATAGAGGTCAGTTTCCACCACCCTCAGCAGGAACAGGGCAGCAGTTCTGAAACACTGCACTCCCAGGACTCTGAGACCAAGCTCCTGCCTGTGTGATTGGGAGTGGCGAGGTTATACTAGGTCTGATCTACAGACCTCACACACTGGCTCTCTGATGCCTTTCCAGTGATTGGCCAACACATCGTTCCAGTACTGTTAGACTGATTGTTCATGCCACACGCTGTCACTAAGGAATTGAGAGGTTCATTTGTGATCTTTAATACCCCAGTATTTGTTTGTATCTTACATGCACATTCAAAGATGTGAATATTGAGATCTCTATGTAACAATGACTTTCTGTGAAAGTATACCAGTTATGTCAGCCAGTAAACTGATATTCAAATGTCAGTAGTGGTGGGGAAGTTCAGGGGGAAAAAACATTGTCATTATTTGACCTATTCATTAGTTAGATTCCCCAGCAGTTACTGTATCAAGTATCTGCTGCTGGATTAGTTCAACTATGTACATACTTGTACATTTCCTGGTTTTATTAGCATAGTTTCCTGTTAATAGTTTAGATGACCTAAACGTGATGAAATGCTACACTTGACATTTGTAAGTGCGAGGGTGTGAGCAGAGTCATGCCGTTTTTGTATAATACAGCGCAATGTGGGGTTGAAGCAACAGTGTAAACCACAGGCAGCTAGATGTGACTGCCCACATGCCTCCCACTGCCTTATATCATATTCACGTATTTCCTGTAAGGCTAAACTCCGCTGCCCACAGTTACTGAGCAGAAGTAAATACCCCTATTTAAACATTACTGTGACACAGATTCATTACAGCAAGGACAAAAGGTATTTTTCTCAGCACTTTGTTAGGAATGTGCCAATGTGATACAGTACGGGACTTGGAGCAGCGTTTTGTGTGAAAGTACTGCTTGTATTGACTGGGATAAGAGTGAAGGACATGTGTGGGAAACAATATGTCATATTCTTCTCTATGATACACTGCCAGAAAGCGAGGGGTCTGGACTTTCCTCAAATGTAGTAGGGGATGCTAAAGGTCAGGGAATCCTCTCATGTGGGGCTTTCCCCAGCCCTTTACACAGAAGCTTATCTAATGTCATTGGAACAATAAATTAACTAATACAAATGTAAATTGTACTTGACACGCAATTTATAATGTAGGCAATAGGCATTGCAAGTGATTCCAAAGGGCTACCTTTAACCTAGTTTGATTAAACCCTTTCACCACTGTAGTTTTGCAATCACAATCATTGTTTGTGGCTGTTCCTTTAGCTTGCTTATACATGCATGTTAACTCAAGCCATTTAGCCCTGGTTGTAAATAATAGCTTTCACAAGGTCTCCTACGTGCTGTACAATGGGATAACAGATCTGTGATAAAGTGTCTGACACGCGATACCTCCCTGTGGGCTCTCCACTAAGCAGAGCTGGGAAAGCCGAGGGATTCTGATGTGTCATATTAATCATGTACCATCACTGCTGGGAATGTACACAATGAACACAATGAAACTGGTCTGACTAAAGCTCACGGGATCTCGTTGGAATGCTGAAATACACAGTGCAGGGAAGACCCGTGACTGTTAAAAAGAGCACCTCAGCCAGAGGATCGTGTAGAAACATTGGTCAGATCTGTACTCATGTAACCTCGACTTGTCATGAGTATACAGAGGAGTAGCGTATCATAGTGGAGTTACAGTAACTACGCAAGGGTGTCTGAACTGTATCTGTATTTAGCTAGTGTGACAGGCATAGGCCACTGAGATGGAACATCTCACATTCACAATAGGGGCCATAATTGCCTACATGGTGTAAAATGTTAACCCACACCCATGGAGTGGGCTTATAACAGTAGAGGTATTAATGAGTCATCACCACCACAGACTTGTCAGTCATCTGAGGACGGGGTTTTTAAAGAGCCAGTTACTGATGGATTATTGAGTGGCATTCATGTGAATATGTACTTGGACTGGCAGGCTCCTAGGACTTTCTATGCCATGTATACAATATGTTATAGGCCATGATAAAATGGTACTGATTGAATAAGTACTGTAATATTCTTGTTTTGATATTAAAGAACTAGTAAATACCACTGGGTTGTCTTATTGTATTCCAACCAACTGTCATAATCAGCTACATTTCCGACAGCACATTTCTGGTCGGCATACAGTGCCTTCGGAAAGTATTCAGACCCCTTGATTTTTTCCACATTTGTTATGTTACAGCCTTTTCTAAAACCGAATTAAATTGTTTTTTTCCCTCTCAATTCCCAATAAAGACAAAGCAAATTGTTGCTAATTTATTAAAAAATAAACTGAAATGTCACGAAAGTATGCAGACCCTTTGCCAAAAGGTGCTTCAACAAAGTACTGAGTATTGATTACAGCGTCGAGTCTTGGGTATGACACTACAAGCTTGGCACACCTGTATTTGGGAAGTTTCTCCCCTTCTTCTCTGCAGATCCTCTCAAGCTCTGTCAGGTTGGATGGGGAGCATTGCTGTACAGCTATTGTCAGGTCTCTCTAGAGATGTTCGATCGGGTTCAAGTCCGGACTCTGGCTGGACAACTCAAGGACATTGAGACTTGTCTCAAAGCCACTCCTGTGTTGTCTTGGCTGTGTGCTTAGGGTTGTTGTCTTGATGGAAGGTGAATCTTTTCACAGTTTGAGGTCCTGAGCGCTCTGTAGCAGGTTTTCATCAAGGATCTCTGTTCTTTGCTCTGTTCATCTTTCCCTCAATCCTGACCAGTCCCCCAGTCCCTGCCTCTGAAAAACATCCCCCCAGTATGATGCTGCCACCACCATGCTTCACCATAGGTATGGTGCCAGGTTTCCTCCAGACGTGATGCTTGGCATTCAGGCAAAAGAGTTGGTTTCATCGGACCAGAGAATTTAGTTTCTCATGGTCGGAGTCCTTTAGGTGCATTTTGGCAAACTCCAAGCGGGCTGTCATGTGCCTTTTACTGAGGAGAGGCTTCCGTCTAGCCACTCTACCATAAAGGGATGATTGGTAGAGTGTTGCAGTGATGGGAGAACCTTCCAGAGGGACAACCACCTCCACAGATGAACTCTATAAGAATGACCATCAGGTTCTTGGTCACCTCCCTGACCAAAGCCCTTCTCCCCTGATTGCTCAGTTTGGCTGGGCGGCCAGCTCTAGGAAGTCTTGGTGGTTCCAAACATCTTCCATTTAAGCAAGATGGAGACCACTGTGTTTTTGGGGACCTTCAATGCTGCAGAAATGTTTTGGTACCCTTCCCCAGATTCTGCACCTCAACATAATCCTGTCTCGGAGCTCTACGGACAATTCCTTTGACCTCATGGCTTGGTTTTTGCTCTGACATGCACTGTCAACCTTATATAGACAGGTGTGTTCCTTTCCAAATCATGTCCAATCAATTGAATTTAGGTGGACTCAGGTGGACTCCAATCAACTTGTAGAAACATCAAAGATAATCAATAGAAACAGGATGCACCTGAGCTTAATATTAAAGGGGCTGAATATTTATATAAATAAGGTATGTTTTTTAAATGTTTTCATACATTTGCTAAATGTATTTGTCATTATGGGGTATTGTGTGTAGATTGCTAAGGGGGAAAAAATAATTGAATACATTTTAGAATAAGGCTGTAATGTAACAAGATGAGGGAAAAGTCAAGGGGTCTGAATACTTTTCGAAGGCACTGCAAGTTTCCCTAAGAGAGAGGAAAAAGACAAAATTACTGCTGAGGTTTCAGGGCTGTTAATTTTATTCAGAAAAACTTCTCAGAAACCTACGAGAGCACTAATGCCAGTGTGTGTATCTAATATATGTGTCTCAATAGTAATATGAACATTTCTACTTAAATAGAAGAACAGAATGAATAATGTTCATGCTCAAACAGGCAAAAAATATTTGGACCATAATGTTAAAATAAAAGTATTGTACAAGATTACATTTAAGCAACTCTTCCATAAAAAATAACTGGCAATAGGTCACAAAATATAAGTAAACAACAATTGTGTGTGCGTAAACAAAAATCATGCAATAAAGATAAGTTGTAGCAAACTACAAGCCCAGCAGTGCCTGTCTAATGTGCAGTTACTGTATGATGTGTGCAAAAAAATGCTGTTTAAATAAAAGGAAGGGAAATGTACAGTACAGAGCAATGATTGTCTGTTGAATGCACTCGAATGAGTGCTGCAAAGGGATGGGAAGCAGAGAGTTGGTGGAAAAACTACATTGAGGATGTATTTTAGTAGTTGAACTTACATAACCAATCAATGTCCAGTTAAGGTTGCTGGTAGAAGGTTTAGCAGTATGCTCTGTTGACTGGGTTTGCAGTGTCCTCCTGTCATACACTAAAGATGTAGTGTTAGCTGTAGGATGGCTACAGTACAGTATGTACAGCATGGGGATCCCAGGGATTAAACATATGACTCAATATCCTACCATAGACTTGGCTTACTGGGGAAATACAGTATTAGCATAAAGTGACAAGTCTATTTCCCAGTAATTGGGAAACTTGTCACTTTAGCAGGGTGTGAATGACATGATAGTAATGATATAGTATTGATAGAGAGCTCCTCAGGTATTTTTCAAACAGATATTGACAAGAGGGATTGGATGCAATCCCTGTCGGGTATGGTTAAAGCCGTTTGAATTGGAGTGTTACTTAGATCTCCCATTAAAGGGATACTTCAGGATTTTTTTACTTCCCCAGAGTCAGATGAACTCAGATACCATGTTTGTCTCAGTGTCCAGTATGAATGTTAGAGGTAAATTTGTGAGCCAATGCTAACTAGCGTTAGCACAATGACTGGAAGTCTATGGGTATCTGCTAGTAGATACCCATAGACGCCTAGTAATTGCGCTACCGCTAGTTAGCATTGGCTCACATATTTACCTCTAACTTCTTTCATACGGGACAAACACAAACATGGTATCTGAGTTCATCTGACTCTGGGGAAGTAGATAAAGGGCCTCACTGCCAAAATCTTGAAGTATCCCTTTAATAATACTAAATAATGAAACAAATAAAAGTAACAAACAATAAAACATAGTGATTGATATTAACCTTCTCTCATCAACACAGAAGACAAGAGAATAATTGGCAGGTCAACTATAATTCTTCACTTTGTTAATTATATTAGGTTATATGAACCCAAATTGTTGTCTTATCTACACCAGTAATTTATACAAAAACAAAATCTCCAATTGTATTTAACTGGTTAAAGTGCTAGTTGGGACAACTAAATAATAATACAAGTATCTGGAGATAGTCCTCTCGGACCAGGTTAAGTAGTGTGGGGGGGGGGTGGGGGGGGGGGTGTAAATTGATATGGGGCGGGGTGAGGGGTTGTTCCCTGTACACCCAGGCCCAGTATCTCTAACTGTGACATCACTGCTGCTTACAGTTCTCCTTCTTCTCTTTGGATTTGGCGCGTCCTGATTTGGCGCTTTGCCTCTTCGTGGGCGGGATGAACGTAGGCTCCTCCATGAAGTCATGTAAGCCAGAGTGGGGGATTGGATGAGACTGACAGGAGGATGGGCCTATTAAGAAGACAAGAGAAGGTCATATAACTGTACATCATCTCTATATGAAGCTACATGTTATGGTCAGATGTTACATTGTTATTCCTACCAGAAATGGTCTGTCCCGCTCTGATGCTCTCCTTGCCTGGTCTCTTAGTCTTGAAAGTTGGGTCCAGTTCCTCTGCAATGTTTCTGATTGGCTGTTGTGATCTGTAAGGATATAAGTAGCAGGTTGAAATATAGAACTTTTCATAGCCTAATCTATTACAAAACATATGTTTGCAGTCCATTCCACAGGTAGCAAATCTATAGCAAAAACTTTTTCAAAAGACCCATATTTTAGCAGCAAATGATAAGATCAGTCAGGTGCTAAGGAGGGCATTTCCAGACAGGGGTTTCCCAGCATTATATATTACATTAGAGTGGCACAGTACGGTTGGGTGGTATACTGGGGTATTTTGAAATACTCATGGTATGGTATGATTTTCAATAAAGTTTTATTACATTTAAGTATTTATTTTGACTTGAAATACCTGCAGTCAACTTGTGCACTAGTTTAGGAGATAAAGCAGATTGTGTTCATCATTTGATCTGTTCCATTATTTTTCATTATGAAGCTTACCAGTAAGTACTTAACAGTAGGTATGCCTAGTTCCCTTAAAATAGCTCAGCCGGTCACATGTTTGTTTAGAAACGCAGGTGATCTAGTAACACTTTGCTAAATATTTTCCAGTTAGATGTGTTATAACTGTCTAAAATGTGCTAAATACTGTGTATTTTATTTGCTAACGAGTTATCCAAGTGGCTAGCTTCCTACAAAAATCAAGCTCATCTTGGTAACTGCAGAGAATCCCCTCCTGGATCAAGAACCTTGCGGTTGTTTTGTGTGTGAGGAAAAATGTGAGTAGCATGTTTGAGTTTCTTGTATAACTGAGCTGGGATGTCTGTCCTGCAAATAGTTTGAGAGACCATATAAAATGTTTGCATACGCTCATTTACATTTAGCTAGCATCCGCAATGGGATTTTACATGTACTTGGTAATACCGCATACTACAGGATGGTTGGTTTGAAGTTATGGAAATGTGGATACCGCCCAAGCCTGACTCACAGTGTTGAGGTGGGGCTAGGGGCCTGATAGTCTGGAGAACACTCCTCAGTAGGAGATAGAAGGCCCTCGGAGTCCAGTCTCTCCCGCTGAATCTGACACACAGAACACATTATTATTATTATTATTATTATTATTATAATATTGTTTTGAAATAAGACTGTTAAGTCAATGTATAGTGTCAATAGTTAACATTATATGTAGACAATGGCTCATAAAACCAGCAGCAGCTACCGGTCTCTCTTTGACAGTTCTCCTGTTGTGGGGGTCAGCCAGGTCATGCTGTTCACGTCGTGATCCCGGGCCATTAAGGTCACGTGACTGGCGATTCGACTGTATTTCCTGTTTCTGCATGAAGCGGGCGATTTCCTGACAGAGGACACAGTGACCACGAAGGGTCAATACACAATAGGCATGTTGTTACACATTGGACAGGTGGACTCTAGCTGAACCCAAGGCTTTGAAGGACCTATGACCTGAGCCTATGATTTATCTGATGAATTTTGAGATCGGTTGATAAAAAGGTCAAATTAACTTTGGAAGCACATCCCCTAGTTAAAGAAGGTAATATACCTCTCCTTAAATCAGGGGTATTCAACTGGGGGTCCACAGCCCTCAAAGGTACTTTTTTAGAAAAACGTTTTATTTGATTTAACTAGGCAAGTCAGATAAGAACACATTTTTATTTACAATGACAGCCTACCCTGGCCAAACCCTAACCCGGACAACGCTGGGCCAATTGTGCGCCGTCCTATGGGACTCCCAATCACGGCCGGTTGTGATACAGCCTGGGGATCTAACCAGTGTCTGTAGTGATGCCTCTAGCACTGAGATGCAGTGCCTTAGACCACCGCACCACTCGGGAGCCCTTTTCTGCGAAAAATATAGAAGCAAAAAATAAATGACTTTTGAATTACATGCCTACAGTAGAAAATAGTAGAATATTTTATTTCTAATGATGTCAACTTTATTTTTTAACTCCTAGTATTGAGTGAAATAAGAGTCAATTACACTCGCTGGAGTATCTAACATGGGCTTTGAAAAAGCAACCGCGAACAGGCCAGTGCTACTGGCAAGTTTTATTGACTTGGACATAAACTTTTGCTAACCTTTGTTTAACCAGATAAATAGCTGCTCTAAGCAAAAATGTGTTTGGAGTTACCTTTCTAGCAAATAGTATGTTAGTGTTTACACTTCCTCCAATTATAATGTGGGAAGTCAAAATAATGAAAAAAATGTCTAGCAGATCTATTAATTTTAAAATGTTGATTACTTCTCCTCGCCATTATTAGTTTTGTTAACATATGATGGGGTCCCTGGGTCTTCGGTTTTCCTGGGAGCGGTGCCTGGGCAAGGAAAGGTTGAAGACCTCTCACCTAAATCATAGCCTCACTTGCAGTCAGTTCTGTTGGGAGATAATACCAAAATCATGATATTTCCTTTTACACCTTTATCTTACCTCATCCTGAGCCACTTGCGCAACTCTGAAGTCTCCCTCTGGGTAGGAGTCATGTTGAGAGAGGGAAGAACGGGCTGGAGAGCTCTGCAATGACAAGAGGATAACTCAGCATGGCGTTGCTGCAGTAACTCCTCTGAATCTACTCTGAACATGTCATGACTCTAGGACCAAGAACATATTCAAAATAGCTTCTGAAGTTTCATAATTGTATGTTCGTTAATGTCTAAAAAAATAAAATAAATTTCCTGAAAACCTCAAATTTTCAAGACAGACTATCAGACAGCGGCATTTAGTAACATAGTTGGATGTGAGCCAACACAGTACAGCCAGTAGGATGATCCTCCCTTACCCTAGTCAACAGCTTCTCCTCCTCCTTTTGCAGCCTCCTGGCCAGCTCCTCATCCAGCAACACCTGGTGCAGTTCCCCCAGGTCCAGACACACCCCCTCCTCCGGCTGCAGCGCGGCTCCTGTAGAAGGAAAGACCTGGGTCAGGAAGGTTTAGAGATAAAGGCTGTGATGAGGTATGATTAAAAGGTCTATGACATGACATCTAGTGAAGTACACTGAGCAAAAATTGAAACGCAACATGCAACAATTTCAAAGATTTGACTGAGTTACGGTTCATATAAGGAACTCAGTCAATTGAAATCAATTAATTAGGCCCTAATCTATGGATTTCACATGACTGGGAATACAGATATGCAGTGGTTGGTCACAGATGCCTTAATTTAAAAAATTAAAAATAAAGTAGATCAGAAAACCAGTCAGTATCTGGTGTGACTCATTGCGACATCTCCTTCACAGAGGTGATCAGGCTGTTGATTGTGGCCTGTGGAATGCTGTCCTACTCCTCTTCCATGGCTGTGCGAAGTCGCAGGATATTGGCGGAACTGGAACATGCAGTCGTAAACGTTAATCCAGAGCATCCCAAACATTGTCAAATGGTGAGTATGCAGGTGAAAGAACTGGGACATTTTCAGCTTCCAGGAATGGTGTACAGATCCTTGCGACATGGGGCCGTGCATTATCATGCTGAAAGATGAGGTGATGGCAGTGGATGAATGGCAGGACAATGGGCCTCAGGATCTCATCACGGTATCTCTGCGCATTCAAATTGATTAAATACAATTGTGTTCGTTGTCCCTAGCTTATGCCTGCCTATACCATTTGCCCACAGAAGTCGGTTCTGACGCCAAACTGCAGTCAGGTCAAAAACCTGGTGTGGACAACGAGTACGCGGATGAGCTTCCCTGAGAATTTCTGCACAAACTGTCAGAAACTATTTGGTTGTGCAAACCTACAGTTTCATCAGCTGTCCGGGTGTCTGGTCTCAGACTGTCCACAGGTGAAGAAGCCGGATGTGGAGGTCCTGGGCTGGCGTGGTTACATGTGGTCTGTGGTTTTGAGGCCGGTTGGACATACTCCCAAATTCTGTAATGCGACGTTGGAGGCGGCTTATGGTAGAGAAATTAACATTAAATTCTCTGGCAACAGCTCTGGTGGACATTCCTGCAGTCAGCCTGCCAATTGCACTCTCCCTTAAAACTTTAGATATATGTGGCATTTTGTTGTGTGACAAAACTGCACATTTTAGACTGGCCTTTTATTGTTCCCAAGACAAGGTGCACCTGTGCAATGATCGTGCTGTTTCATGCCACACCTGTCAGGTGGATGGATTATCTTGGCAAAGGATAAATGCTTACTAACAGATGTTTTAGATAAATATGCTTATTGTGCGTATGTACAATTTTAGCAGGTAGCCTAGCAGATAGCATTGGCCCAGGAACTGAAAGGTTGCTGGTTCAAATACCCGTGCTGTCAAGATGAAAAGTGAGCAAGGCCTTAACCCTATTTTGCTCCAGGGGCATCACACTACTATGGCTGACCCTACAGAACAACATCTCACTTCACCTGACAAAATCTTTATTTAAGAATAAAATAGGTTCATCAAGAAGAACAACAATCATCTCTTAGATCATTTCAAGAGAGGACAAAGATGAAGGATGGAGAGGGGTTTGAAGAACAGCTAGTCTATAAATCAGGGAAATCCAGATGAAGGTATTTCCCAGACCATCAGAATGAACACTACAAAAGAAAAATCTAATTTCTGAGAAAAATAAAAAGATTTGGAGGCCCCTCCTTTAAACACAAGGAAACCAAGATGAGTAGATTTTTCCAGATTTGATTGTTGAAGGAGGGAGGAAGTGAAGAGGAGTAGATGTACACAGAGAGGTTGTTGGGAAGCTTTGGGTAGAGAGTACAGTAGTCACCTCCCCTGCAGGTCTGTGTTCAGAGTGCTGAGGTACCTGCAGCTCAGGGTGTTACCTGCTTTGGAGGTGTGCCTAGATCTGGCCCTGATGGAGGCCCCTCCACTGCAGAAGCTTTGGCTGAAATGGTGGGCTCTCCGCAGGGGTCTCTCCTCCCTCCTCTCTTCCTCCTCCTCTGAGCTGTTCTGCTCCTCCTGCTTATAGCCATGCTGGCAATCACTTGCACTCCTCACCCTGCGTTGACTATGGTGGTGCCTATCATCCCTGCCATCCCTCTCCTGGTCCCCACCTGAGCTGACCCTGTTCCTAGAGTCTCCACTACTCCTCCTCCCCCCTCTCCCTCTGCTGTGTTCAACATTGACCTCAGTCCCACTACCCTCCACTATGGTCAGGTTTTCAAGGATTCTTTCTCCCTCTCCTCCATGGCCTTGGTTACTGTAGCCTTCGCTTTGTGAGGCTCTCTTTCTTTCCCCGACATCTCCATGGTAACTACGCCTGGTGGGGACAGCTCTTAGAAAAGCTCTCTGTTGATGATGAGAGTCACTGTGGGCAATGGCATTTTCCCCATCATGCACTTGGCAGTCTCTGACCTCACCTCTGACCCCCCATGACCTTGACCCCCCATGGAAGCTCTGCCTCACGGCCACACCCCTCTCTCTTAAGTCATGGGCAATCAGGTCCCATACATTTACTGCGCGCCTGCTGTCGTCATGGTAACTATAACAATGCCTGCTGGCATTGTCCTGGAAGCGGACTTGTTTGTTGTCGCTGGTTTCTCTGTAGGTCCACCTCCTCCTAACCCCGTCTCGGTCTCTATCCTGCAGCCCTCTGGCAGAGTCATTAGTACTACTGATGTAGCGCCACCCTCTCCCCTCCTCTGACCTGGGGTCCCTGTCATAACCCCGGTCATGCTTTGCCCTGGGATTCTTATCCCAAATCCTAGCCCTCTTTTCCTTAACCCCCCTATCCCTGTCCTGACAACTCCCCCTATGCCTTTCCTCCCTTGTTCCACTTCCCCTCTCCCACATCCTGCTGCGCTCTTCTCTGGAGCTGATGGGACTGCCGAGACTCCTGTAACTCCTCTCCGGTAGTTGGTACACAGGAGCCTGGCAACAACTAGGGGCAGTATTGAGCCATTTCTCCAGTCTACAGGGCCGGGATGGAGGGAGGTGTTCAGGGAACACAGTGTCTGCATCCTCTGAGCCTTCATCACTCAAATAGTCTGGTGGAGGGCATTGGAGGTAGTTTCTGATGAGTCTAGGTGGATTAGAGTGTCCATTATGTGATGATTGTGTTCTGTTATTCTGTCCTGCTGACCTGTGGGTCTCATACAGAGGCTCAGCAGTAGAGTGTGACTGTGGCTGTGTGTTAGACATGGAACATTGCCACCTGCTGGTAGCAGGCTGATGGTGCAGCCCTTCTCCCTGGCTAGGGCTGGTGCTGAGAGCAGGCAGGCGTGGGCATGACGAGGGTGAGCCATGGACATTGGTACCGTCTATAATCAAGCCAAACATGCAAACACAAAAGCAGGTGAGTGTGGGTGTTAATGGTTTATATTAGACAGCCGCAGTGAATGGTGCCAGGCTAACACAGGGTTCATTCATATCAATATACAAGGGACCATGCTAGACATGCCATTTTGTAATAATTATTTTTTATATTTAGCAAGGAGGCATGTAATTAAATTATCCTAGATTATTTATCTATAAGTGAACATTTAAATACAAGCTTGACAGACAAAACAACGCACACAGTGCCATGGTCCATGTTATTAACAAGATAGCTAGAGCCAAGTGATTGCCAGAGTGATAAGGCTGCCAGGAAACCTGTGGAGTCAAGTGGATGCAGATTGGAATGTCCGGCTGAGGAGGAGGAGGACAGGCAGTCAAGCATGCAGAGCAAAGCAGGGTTAGATTAGAGCACAGTCTCCCCAAGTAACTTCAGCTCTACACCTACTACGCAGGTAGCCTAGTGGTTAAGAGCATTGGGCCAGTAACCGAAAGGTTGCTAGTTTGAATCCCTGAGCCGGCAAGGTAGAAAAACTGTCTTGCTCAAGGGCAGAATGGCAAGTTAACTCACAACACCTGTTCCCCGGGCACTGATTAAAGCAGCCCCCCGCACCTCTCTGATCCAGAGGGGTTGGGTTAAATGCGGAAGACACATTTAGGTTGAATGCATTCAGTTGTGCAACTGGCTAGGTATCCCCGTTTGCCCACAGCTACAAACCGGCTACAATGACCCAGGTGTGGAGGGCTTGATCATCAGGGTTCATCAGAGTTTAAGAGTACAGAGTTGATTAGGATTTCAAGTCCTTCTGTGCCATATTTTATCCTTGTTATGATCATAAAAGAAACAGTATGTACACCAACCATGGTGAAAAAGCATTGAGAAGTAAAATAATAAAATCAAGAGGACAGGTCAGAATAGCAGGTACCACCCAAAGTAGGATTTAAACCAAAGCAATCATTCAACCAACCTTTGTCACCATTAAACATTATTTCAAGAATAAAAGAGAAGAAACCAGATAGATGATAAAAAATAACCGTAAAGCAAATGACCCTGTCAACAGAGGGGCCTTTTACTCATAAAGCACACTGTTCAATTATAAAGTATTGTCATGCCTAGGAATAATTGGAAATCTTGTTTGAGGCCCAAACCGTTTATTTTCTTCTATAATGAAGCAACAGATACTAAGTGTGACTGTACCATCACGGAGGCTTTCCTGCCCACTGCTCCTCTGTCTGACCCTCAGCTCCTCCTCTTCCTGGATGTGTTTAGCCATTTCCTGTGGAAACAAGGTTAGGTCTATTATTGTTTCATCCATGGAACCAGAGCTGTAACAATACACTCAGTCAGCAGATGGGAATAAAATCATTATAGAAAATGGTTGTCTTCAGTATCATATAACAGTACTAGTGATTTAGGGTTGACTCAGAGCCCAGAACAGGAGAATAAATATGTTAATTGTATCCTTCACACACTCAGTTTGTGCTCAGTTGCAGTACTGAGTCAGTCAGAAAATGCCTAATATGTCAACCTCCAAATGCTTGCCAAGCATATGGCTGAGGTTAAGTAGGCTTGTGCCAATGTGTGGGCAGACGCTGGCATCAATCACTGTGGTTTTCTATTCAGCCTCCACCCATCAACATTCAGAGAACCTTTGAAAGAGATCATTCTGTACATTACAGATTAGTACCACAAGGTGTCAGTATAACATGGCCCAACATGACAAAATAAAACAGTAAAGACCCAAGCCCTGTTACCCTAAAATAACATTTGTCAAATCAACCATATCAACAACAGAGAATCTTCAGAGAAATAGGGTCAGGGTTCTTACTTCTTGGTCATGAATGACTGGTGTGATGCAAAGCATCACATCAAGCCACAGATATAGTATTGCTACATGTTAAGGTGTATGAGTGACATGGCATTAGACCTAGAAATGATTGGCTCATGGTTCTTAAATCACAATTCAAATAAGGATCCAGTGGTGGAAAAAGTACTCAATTGTCATACTTGAGTAAAAGTAAAGATACCTTAATAGAAAAGTGAAAGTCACCCAGTAGGATACTACAGTAAAGGTCAAAGTATTTGGTTTCAAATATAAGTATCCAAAGTAATTTCTCAAATATACTTAAGTACCAACAGTAAAAGTCTAAATCATTTCAAATTCCTTATAGCAAACAAGATGGCACAATTGTCTTGATTTATTTACAGATAGCCAGGGGCACACGCCAACACGCAGACATCATTTACAAACTAAACATTTGTGTTTAGAAGAGATGACCAGTTATGTTATGTTTTCTTGAGAATTTGAACAGTTTCCTGTCAAAATGTAACGACTACTTTTGGGTGTCAGGGAAAATGTATGGAGTAAAAAGTACATTATTTTCTATAGGAATGTAGTTTAAGTCAAATTTTGAAAAAATGTACAGATACCTGAAAATTGCTTAAGTAGTAGTTAGTATTTTTACTTAAGTACTTTACACCACTGCAAGGATCCAATTGCTCAATCACTGTCAGGTAGTTTAGTGGGTTAACTCAAACAAGCAGTAAGGACAAACAATACATCAAAGACTCTTCAGAACATAATACTAATGTATCTTTGCTATTTAATAATGCCTGGACACTTGCAACATGATAAAGACTGACAACTAGTCTCTAATTGTATAGACAGAGTCTGGGTGGCCTGCAATAGACAGACAGTGGAAGTGTTGCTGAATGCAGAGCCACAGTAGGTGACTTGTCTCCATTATGGAGGGAGATCTAGCATGACCACAGTGGCTGCGCATCACAAAACCTGCGCCGTGTTAGGCTGGTCCCAGATTGGTTTGTGCGGTCTTACTAACTCCTATGGTCATTGTGGAAAAACAGCACAAACAGATCTAGGAACAGACTAGCTCCAGATGGCCAGGCCAGGCTGGTAATTTCAGGAAGGCCTGGGGGCTGACTCAATGGAAAATAAGAGGCCAGGCAGGCAGACCAGAGAAACAGAAGGCCAACCTTTTATCTCCCTCTGCCTGGCTCAGCGGCTGGAGAGTGGGCTGCTTTACTTTAATTAACACCTTGTCAACTGGGCATGCCACTGCCACCCTGAACAAGGGCTGCCTCCCTTGTAACTTTGACCTCAAAAAAGACTTGTGCTCTGCCTCCTCTGAGACAGAATTGAGGCCCAGTGCGACAAATTACACATAACGGAAATGGAGTGCGGGTCCATTGATACATGTGTGTGTGGGGGGGGGCTGTGAAGGTGACAACAAACCATATCAGTACCAGATCAGTACTCCCTTGATGTCACCTGTATATGTGTTTTATTTATTGAACCTTTATTTAACTTGGCAAGTCAGTTAAGAACAAATTCCTATTTACAATGACGGCCTACCAGAAGGCCTCCAGCGGGGGTTCAAAATAAAATATAGGACAACACACATCCCGAGAGACAAGAGACACCACAACACTACTTAAAAGAGAGAGACCTAAGACAACAACTAGATCAAATAGTGCATGTTTAGATGGGTGGGCCCTTTCGGGACAAAAAAACCCTCCAATGACAAGTGTTAAGAGCCTCTTGGTTGGCTAAATCCCAGTGCTTAGCCAGCTTAGCCTTGCCAGCCTCAGCAGACAGTTAGCAGCTTGAAATGGCATGTTAGCTCAGGGAGTGCAATGGGGAACTGGCATTCAGACGGACTGCACTGCCTGGTGCCTTCTGTTCTGCTGCACAATTAAACACACAGTCAGCAGGGATGCTAATATTTAATCAACACACTACATCAGCCAACGTTACATAAATGTGAATTTGCTTGGACTGTCTTTTAGGGATTCACAATGACCTTGGAAGTAGAATATGACTATCAGGCTTGGGTGGTATTTGGAAATAGCCACAGGATGGTTTTTCAATATCATCAACATTGAAACTATTACGTTTTTCAATACATTTTTAGCTACTTCTTATGTTAATACCTGCAACTTGTGCAAAAAGTTAGGACATAAAGCAGATTGTGTTCTTCATTTCACCTGTCACATTGTTATACATTATGAAGCTTAACATAGTTCCCCAGAACAGTTGAGCCAGTCATGTGTGTTTGTAAGTAGCACAACAGGAGAAAGAGGGAGCAGGTGAGTCCAGCTGTGTATTGACAGGGGTCGTGTTTTATGTTGAAAGTCAAGTTTTTTTTTAGCTTTAATAGTGATCGGGGATGTTCAACTATAGTTTTCCTTCACAGAAAATACATTAGGGCAACACATTCAGCAGAAAACAGCTTCATTTATCAGATTTCAAAAGAAGTGCAATGCTATTTCGCAGGCAGCCACACAAGTAAATTATTTTACAATGAAAAAGCAAAGTAATTGTTTTAGTAAAATTATGCATGGTCTTCATATTTTGTAATGTTTATCATAGGAAATGTAGCTGGCTACATTCTAATAGTTTGCTTAAAAAGTTAATCTTGCATTTTACCAGAGAAAAGTAGGCTGGCTACTATGAGAAAAGTAGGCTGGCTACTATGAGAAAAGTAGGCTGGCTACTATGAGAAAAGTAGGCTGGCTACTATGAGAAAAGTAGGCTGGCTACTATGAGAAAAGTAGGCTGGCTACTATGAGAAAAGTAGGCTGGCTACTATGAGAAAAGTAGGCTGGCTACTATGAGAAAAGTAGGCTGGCTACTATGAGAAAAGTAGGCTGGCTACTATGAGAAAAGTAGGCTGGCTACTATGAGAAAAGTAGCTACACATCAGTCAGAGCGCTGTCTGCTGATAGAATGCCCTTCATGAATTCTCATCCAAGTGAAGATTGATGCCGAGCAGATACCCTTCCCTAACCCAGACGATGCTGGGCCAATTGTGCGCAGCCCTATGGAACTCCCGGTCACGGCTGGTAACACAGCCTGGGATCAAACCTCAGGCTGTAGTGAGACCGCAACACTGCAATGCAGTGCCTTAGACCGCTGTGCCACTCGGGAGGCCAATAATTTCAGATCTGTGTTTAGAAAACGTAGCAAGATATTTATTTTGCGTTTTATCTTTATTTCCTGTGTGAAAAGCATAGAATGTTGTATTAACTATCCAGTTAACAAGAAGTTTATCTAAACAAGTGCTTGACTAAATAAGGTGACAGGGCATCATATTGCATTAGCGTTCTGCCATGTTCGAGAAGTCAAAGACCTTTGGATGAGATCTAAACAGATGCTACTGCCATCTTGATTTCCTTGCGTTTCTTTCTACTCTCAGTTGTTCTCGACCCGTCTGCTCCTCCCCAATCTTCTCAGAGCAGAGCAGGCAGGATGTTGCCCTAGAGACTCCAGACTCCACAGACACAGCTTGTACACAAGCTGCTCCAGAGCCAGTACTGTTCTTCCTTCAGCCAAGCATGCGTCAAAACTTTGTTCATTTGCACAATGTCTCTTGTTCACATTCGCTTGTGTCAACAAAAAAAAAAGACATTCGGAAGCGCCTACCTATACATTCTATACACAAAACATTAAGGACACCTTCCTAATATTAAGTTGCACCCCCCCACTTTGGCCCTCAGAACAGCCTCAATTTGTCAGGGCATGGACTTTACAAGGTGTTGAAAGCGTTCCACAGGGATGCTGGCCCATGTTGAATCCAATGCTTCCCACAGTTGTGTCAAGTTGGCTGGATGTCCTTTCGGTGGTGGAACATTCTTGATACACAAGGGAAACGGTTAAGCGTAAAAAGAAAAACCATCAGCGTTGCAGTTCTTCACACAATCTGGTGCACCTGGCACCTACTACCATACCCCGCTCAAAGGCACTTCAATCTGGTGCACCTGGCACCTACTACCATACCCCGCTCAAAGGCACTTCAATCTGGTGCACCTGGCACCTACTACCATACCCCGCTCAAAGGCACTTCAATCTGGTGCACCTGGCACCTACTACCATACCCCGCTCAAAGGCACTTCAATCTGGTGCACCTGGCACCTACTACCATACCCCGCTCAAAGGCACTTCAATCTGGTGCACCTGGCACCTACTACCATACCCCGCTCAAAGGCACTTCAATCTGGTGCACCTGGCACCTACTACCATACCCCGCTCAAAGGCACTTCAATCTGTTGTCTTGCCCATTCACCCTCTGAATGGCACACATACACAACCCATGTCTCAAATCTCGTTTAGCCTGTCTTCTCCCCTTCATCTACACTGATTGAAGTGGATTTAACAAAATAACTCAAGGATGATCAAACTAAATTAGATGAACCTGAGCTCAATTTGGAGTGTCATAGCAAAGGGATGTGAGCACTTATTAGGCTTTTTAATTTGCAATAAAATTTGCCAACATTTATAAAAACTTGTTTTCATTTTGTCATTATGTGGTATTGTGTGTAGAAATGTTTTTATTTTTAATTCAGGATGTAACAAACAAAAAAGTAATGTATGAATACTTTCTAAATGGCACTGAGCGTCATTAGTTTAGTCCAACTGTCGTACTCCATCAGAACCCAAAATAAGCATGCAGAAAACAATGGAAATAAAACACTATATCCTCAAAACATAGTTAAAATATAATTGTGATATCATGGATGATCAGTCCTTGCATCCATAGCTCTTTCTATGAATTTAAGAGTTTCTTATATTTCAGCTTTTCATTTTAACATTGTGGTATTGTGTGTAGGCCAGTGACACAAAATCTTAATTTATTCCATTTTAAATTCAGGCTTTAACACAACAATCCACTTCAAATAGTGTAGATGAAGGGGAGAAGACAGGTTATAGAATTTTAAAGAATTGAGACATGGATTGTGTATGTGTGCCATTCCTCCAGTCAGTATACCAATTACACACTCCCTCAAAACTTGAGACATTGGTGGCATTGTGTTGTGTGACAAAACTGCACATTTTAGATTGGCCTTTTATTGTCCCCAGGACAAGGTGCAACTGTGTAATGATCATGCTGTTTAAACCAGCCACACCTGTCAGGTGGATGGATTATCTTGACAAAATGAGAAATGCTCACTAACAGGGATGTGAACAAATGTGTGCACAAAATATGAGAGAAATGCACCTTTTGTGCATATGGAATATTTCTGGGATCTTTTATTTCAGCTCATGAAATACGGGACCAACACTTTACATGTTGCGTTTCGATTTTTATTCAGTGTGAGACCACCACTTTCAGCAACACTACTGTTCGGGGGCCAAGCTACTAAATGATCTCCACCGTACCCCCAGAATGCTGTACACACCAACAGTCTGCTCTGACTTCTCACTCTGAACAAGGATCCTTTATGAGAGATTCTGAGGCAGCTAGCTTCAATAAGGAAACATAAAGAGTAAAGGAAGGAGAAAGCGGTCTTTGTGAGTCTGGATAACCTGGTCTGGTCTCTGGCTCCATAAGACCCCTTTCTTGCTTTTCTAATTGTACACTACCTTCAGAAAGTATTGACATGTTGTTGTGTACAGCCTGAATTTAAAATGGATTCAATTGAGATTGTGTGTCACCGGCTTACACACATCCCATAATGTCAAAGTGCAATTATGTTTTCACATTTTTGTTTTACAAATAAAAAATGAAATGTAAAACATTGAAATTCAAAGACAGAGCTATGGATGGACTGACCATCAATGATATCAAAATGATATTTTAATCATATTTTAAGGCTATAGAGTGTTTACATTGTTTCCAAACATAGGAGTAAAAAAGGCTTATATGTTGGGTTCTGATGGGGGTATGACAGTTGGACTAAGCTCATGATGCATATACAGTGCCTTCAGAAAGTATTCAGATCCCTTGACGTATTCCACACTTTGTTCCAGCCTGAATTCTAAATGGATTCAAATAAATAAAAGATCTCACCCATCTACATACAACACCCCATAATGACAAAGTGAAAACATGTTTTTATAAATGTTGGCAGACTACAACTTCATTCGAGTCCACCTGTGGCCAATTCAATTGTTTGCGTATGATTGACAAATGAATAAAACACTAAAACGCTGAAATAAGTGTCCTTTTGTTATTGAATCCATACATAAGTTCAGGACTAAAACTATTCTTAAGTCACATAAGTTGCATGGACTCACCCTTCATGCAATAATACACTGCTCAAAAAAATAAAGGGAACACTTAAACAACACAATGTAACTCCAAGTCAATCACACTTCTGTGAAATCAAACTGTCCACTTAGGAAGCAACACTGATTGACAATACATTTCACATGCTGTTGTGCAAATGGCATAGACAACAGGTGGAAGTTATAGGCAATTAGCAAGACACCCCCAATAAAGGAGGGGTTCTGCAGGTGGGGCCCACAGACCCCTTCTCAGTTCCTATGCTTCCTGGCTGATGTTTTGGTCACTTTTGAATGCTGGCGGTGCTTTCACTCTAGTGGTAGCATGAGACGGAGTCTACAACCCACACAAGTGGCTCAGGTAGTGCAGCTCATCCAGGATGGAACATCAATGCGAGCTGTGGCAAGAAGGTTTGCTGTGTCTGTCAGCGTAGTGTCCAGAGCATGGAGGCGCTACCAGGAGACAGGCCAGTACATCAGGAGACGTGGAGGAGGCCGTAGGAGGGCAACAACCCAGCAGCAGGGCCGCTACCTCCGCCTTTGTGCAAGGAGGAGCAGGAGGAGCACTGCCAGAGCACTGCAAAATGACCTCCAGCAGGCCACAAATGTGCATGTGTCTGCTCAAACGGTCAGAAACAGACTCCATGAGGGTGGTATGAGGGCCCGACGTCCACAGGTGGGGGTTGTGCTTACAGCCCAACACTGTGCAGGACGTTTTTCATTTGCCAGAGAACACCAAGATTGGCAAATTCGCCACTGGCACCCTGTGCTCTTCACAGATGAAAGCAGGTTCACACTGAGCACATGTAACAGACGTGACAGTCTGGAGACGCCGTGGAGAACATTCTGCTGCCTGCAACATCCTCCAGCATGACCGGTTTGGCGGAGGGTCAGTTATGGTGTGGGGTGGCATTTCTTTGGGGGGCCGCACAGCCCTCCATGTGCTCGCCAGAGGTAGCCTGACTGCCATTAGGTACCGAGATGAGATCCTCAGACCCCTTGTGAGACCATATGCTGGTGCGGTTGGCCCTGGGTTCCTCCTAATGCAAGACAATGCTAGACCTCATGTGACTGGAGTGTGTCAGCAGTTCCTGCAAGAGGAAGGCATTGATGCTATGGACCGCCCGTTCCCCAGACCTGAATCCAATTGAGCACATCTGGGACATCATGTCTCGCTCCATCCACCAACGCCACGTTGCACCACAGACTGTCCAGGAGTTGGCGGATGCTTTAGTCCAGGTCTGGGAGGAGATCCCTCAGGAGACCATCCGCCACCTCATCAGGAGCATTCCCAGGCGTTGTAGGGAGGTCATACAGGCACGTGGAGGCCACACACACTACTGAGCCTCATTTTGACTTGTTTTAAGGACATGACATCAAAGTTGGATCAGCCTGTAGTGTGGTTTTCCACTTTAATTTTGAGTGTGACTCCAAATCCAGACCTCCATGGGTTGATAAATTTGATTTCCATTGATAATTTTTGTGATTTTGTTGTCAGCACATTTTGTTGTCAGTCTGGGAGACTAGTCAGGATCAAGGGAAAGATGAACGGAGCAAAGTACAGAGAAATCCTTGATGAAAACCTGCTCCAGAGCACTCTGGACCTCAGACTGGGGCGAAAGTTAATCTTCCAACAAGACAACACAGGAGTGGCTTCGGGACAAGTATCAACGTCCTTGAATGGCCCAGTCAGAGCCCAGACTTGAACCTGATCGAACATCTCTGGAGACCTGAAAATAGCTGTGCAACCTGACAGAGCTTGAGGGGATCTGCAGAGAACAATGGGAGAAACTCCCCAAATACAGGTGTGCCCAGCTTGTCGTGTCATACCGAAGACGACTCGAGGCTGTAATCACCACCAAAGGTGCTTCAACAAAGTACTGAGTAAAGAGTCTGAATACTTATGTAAATGTGACATTTCCCTTGTTTGTTTTCTTAAATACATTTGCTAAAATTTTCTAAGACCTGTTTTTGCTTTGTCATTATGGGTTATTGTTTGTAGATTGACGAGGGGAAAAAAACATTTGAATCCATTTTTAGAATAAACAGTAAAGTAACAAAATGTGGAAAAAGATAATGTCTGAATACTTTCCAAATGCACTGGATATCTGAGGAAGGGTATACATCCATTTCTAGAGTGTTGAAAGTTTCCAAGAGCACAGTTGTCTACATTACTGAGAAATAGGAAAAAAATAATGGAACTACCCAGACTCTGCACCAATCTGGGCTTTGTGGGAGTGCGGCCAAACGGAAGTCCCTCCTAAGAACAAGGCACATGACAGCATGCCTGCGGTTTGCAAAAAGGCACGTGAAAGACTCACATCATTGGGCAAAAGATTCTGTGGTCTGATGAGACAAATTAAACTATTTGGCCTGAATGCAAAGTGCTATCTCTGGAGAAAACCAGGCACAGTTCATCACCGTTATAACACCATCTCTACCGTCAAGCATGATGGTGACAGCATCATGCTCTGGGGATGCTTTTCAGCGGCAGGGACTGGGAGACTGACTGGTCAGGATAAAGGGAACAATGAATTGAGCCAAATACAGGCAAATCCTTAATGAGAACCTGCTTCAGATGGCAAGCGACCTTAGTCTGGGGGCAAAGATTTACATTCCAACAGGACAATGACCCCAAGCATACAGCCAAAGCAACGTTGGAATGGATCGAAACAAGAATGTGAAAGCCCTTGATGGCCCCGCCAAAGCCCAGACTTGAATCTCATTGAAAATCTTTGGAAAGACTTGGAAGATTGTTAAATTAGATGGGGAGAGGCGGTGAACAGCAGAGCTTGAGAAAATCTACAAGGAAGAAAAATCCCAAAACCAGATTTGCAAAGCTGATCGACATACCCAAGATGACTGAAAGCTTTAGTCGACATCAAATGTGCTTCTACAAATTAATGACTCAGGGGCTTGAATACTTACATATGTAAATTAGTATTGGCGTATTTCATTTTTAATACATTTGCAAACATTTCTTAAAATGTGTTTTCACTTTGTTATTATGGGGTATTGTATGTAGATTGGTGAGAAAACCCCGATTTAAGCCATTTTGAATTCAGGCTGTAACACCAACTTGCGGAATAAGTCAAGGGGTATGACTACTTATTGAAAGCACTGGATAAGTCCTATTCTTCAAGAATCAGGTATATATATTTATATAAATAATTAATTTAGAAGTCCAAATATTGATGTAGCAACTAAAGAGTCTAGCTTTAAACAGTCCTATACTGGCACAATTAATGTTTGCTCAAACATGCACAACTCCTTCTCTGTGTCTACTCCAGCTTGTGTATATTGTGAGGCCTGGCCTGGCTCCTGTGTGCATAGTAGGGACTGGTCTGGCCTTACTACTATGGCAGAAGCAGAGAGGTAATGGATGGGTGTTCTCCTTATGTCTGGGTCAGAGGTCAGTTTATCTACAACTTACTGGAAAGAAGCTACATCTATAAAAGGAAGCTCCTCTTCATGAAACTCCCTGATCACTTTGTCAAATACCTCATTTCTAACACAGTAGATTGAAAATTCCTGCTACTTTTCTACAGTTGACCATCTAGATGATACATGAAAGTGGAAACTTACATGCACTCATTTTAGACATGATATTGTACAAAGTGGTAGAGATAAAGACTCTGCATCTACCTAGCATGTTTCTCCTCACACTAACCTTCAGTGAGACAGAGCAGGAGGGATGGAGCATAACCTACAGTAAATTATCAGGGAAACTGCTTAACTTGTCATTCAGATTAATAATAGATCACAGGTTGTCTCTGTGGTGGCCTTTGAGCCTTCTCAGATTGATGTCTCCCAGTGTTGAGTAGATAAATCTGAGTGGGTAAACCCTGGCCCAGAGAGTGCAGCATTCAGCCCCACTGTGACCTCATTCAATACAGAGCCACATTATACTGTATTTCGAGCCATTTGGTCCCTGGGGAAACTCAAATGATGACATTCCATTATCTACAGAAAGCTAGTGGAAATCCACTTGAGTAGTGAGTACACTATCAGTATTGTAAAGAACCACTATGAACCTCAAGTTTCTCCTCAAATCAAATTAGAAGACATCTGCAGCTCACCTCATCCTCCTGCTCCCTCCTGTGAGTCTCATCAGCACATCTCTGGATCTCCTCCTGGATCATCAGGGCATACTTCGAATCCTGTTCCTCACTGGGTACACAGAAGGGACAGGGGAGAGGGGCATGGATTACTGTCAGAGACCAAACCACCCTGTGTATCATATACAGTAAGTACAATATTGCCAGGGGTCCACAAGTACACCCATCGTTTAGATTATGGAGGAATTGTTTATGGAGACAGTCTAGATAGTTTTTTTTACATAGTGACAGAGTGTACAATAAAATAAACACACAGAGGGTACATGGAGAGTGAGGTGAAAAATGTGTGTGTGCCTGCATGCGAGCAAAGTGTTTATTTAAATGAACACAGTGCCCTTACAGTTGTCTAGACGCCTGGCTCAGGGCTCTGTGTTGAGCTCTCTGTTCCTCCTCCTCATCCTGCAGCCTCTTGGCGATGCGGATGTCATTCTGCACCAGCTGGTTCTTCTGGATGTTGGTGGTGTAGTACTGCTCAACTGGGACAGGGGGGGAACACAGGGTTACACAAACACAGCCATGGACCACCTACTACAGTAACTCTGCCAGACTACTGTGAGGGGTGTGTGGGATGTTGGACTTACTTTCCTGTTCCTGTAGGTTTTGTGCCAATGCTCCATCCTCCAGGACAGCAAAAACATGGCACACTGAAGGAGAGGACATGAGGCATTTTAGCAATCTATACTGAACAAAAATATAAAAAAACACAACATGCAACAATTTCAAAGATTTTACTTAGTTACAGTTAATAAGGAAATCAATCAATTGAAAATAACGAATTAGGCCCTAATCTATGGATTTCACATGACTGGGCAGGGGTGCAGCCATGGGTGGGCCTACTGGGGAGCCAGGCCCAGCCAATCAGAACTAGTTTATTGAGTTGTTGTTTTTTACAAAAAGGGCTTTATTATAGACATAAATGCACCTTAGTAACACATTTTAAACTCGTATTTCAATGTCATAAAATGTGGCCATATCTTGGGAAAGAAATGACCGCTTGTCTTTTATGACAATCAATAGAGAGAGACACAATGTAGTGGGCAGTTGATGTTTTTGGCACAGCACTCGGTGCCCCTCAGACCACAACAAAAGTTATCCATTGCATGATGTCCCAATCACACTAGAGGCCAATGGAGAGGTATACAGGTCATTAAATAGCCTACATCTAAACAGGCAGCTATCCACACAACACAAGCCATCTCTGCATGGTTGGGACAGGTAGATCTATTATTGTAGTGTGATGACCAAAGTGGCTGGAGCTGGAGGGCAGCCCAGTGAGTCTCAGAGGAACACCCAGCCTGGAATTGTCATCACCTGCAGTGTAATAAACCAGACGTTGTTATTAACCGGGTGCTGGGCCAGGCCTGGGCCCCACCAAGGTCTTTCAGTGCCTCTACTGTCACTCCTCTCTACAGCCACAGACTATATTGCAACAGAGGCTGATGTGAGGAGCTATAGGACGGGCTCATTGTAAAAGACTGGAATGGAATTGATGGGACAGTATTAAACACATCAAACATATGGAAACCACATATTTGACTGTTCCATTCATTCCAATGAGCTCATCCTCCTATAGCTCTTCCCACCAGCCTCCTATGCATTGCAACCTTTTTACACTCTTACACAAACAGCAATACACAGGGGAGAATTTAGTGTAGAATGAAATTCATTGAATTAATTGACTATTTATTTATTTTTTGTCACATGTTCTAATTAATAAAAAGTGTCATGTTTGAACTCTGTGGTATATTTGTCTTTATGTGTGAAAAGCATAAAAAAAAAAAAGGGTCTCTAAACAGACCGTCAGACCCTTTCCTGCAGGGGACAGAGCAGTTGGTGCAGAAAATATCTTTAGTACCTACTCCCTTGCCCTGCAGGTGCCGGCAGGGGCCTCAAGACATTCCACAGCAGCATTTAAAGACTCCTGACCTCTGACCCCAAAATCAAATCACCCTGCTGCATCATGGTCCGACTGTGTTACACAGCCACAGCTCCCCCATCAGTGACCGAGATATCACAGGCCTGGCCACCTGCCGAACATGGCAATACCGCAGATCAGTTTACTACACCATTAACTAGGGACGCATGATATATTGGTGAACATATCGGAATCGGCCGATATTAGCTAAAAATGCCAACATCGGTATCGGCCGATGTCGAATTTAACGCCCGATGCGCAAAACCAATGTCCAAGCTGACGTGCATACCTATATAATGAAGGTACATGACGTAATGAAGCCATGTAAAATGTTACGCTTACATGCAACACAGCATTCCTAAACTAGCCCACAATGTCTGCTGTGTGGATCGAGCAGTTAAGTCGAGCAATCATTTGAAAGAGTAAGGAAGTTTCAGAGAGAACTCAAAGGTGAAATCCATTAAAGCCAAGATAATGGAATTCATTGCCCTTGACAATCAACCGTTCTCTGTCGTGGGTGATGTTGGCTTTCGCTGACTGGTTGAGCACCGGTTAACACAACCAAGTGCATTATTTTTCTGACGTTGCCCTACCGGATTTACACAGTAACAGCATCACTGCTATTAGCTTCACGACATACTGTCATATTATGGGACGCCGTTTGTGTCTTTTGAGTGTCAAAAAAGATACAGTAGCACTGTCAAAGCTGCACAAAAAAGTCTGCAAACACGCAAACATCGGCCACGAAGGATGTGTTTACAATACCGCGCTGGTAATAAAGCATCATTTATTTGACCGTAACTTCTGGGGTAGCTAGCTTTAGTTTGGTACCTAGCTAGCACCAATACAACAAGCCTGAAAACAATGACCAGTAGAAACTGCAGTAATTTTCATTATTCTTAGCAATGATTTAGGAATCCTTGTGAGTAAGTATAATCTAGGTTGCCACTTGTTGTTCGCCTATTGAAATTGAACTTCAGTTCATGAAAATAAATAGCTACCCAGCTACTTAAACCTGTTGCCCAAAGCTAACGTTATAAGCAGCCATCTAGCTTCATCTGGCTAGTGAGGCTCGACCTGACCGGGTTGTATTGTGACGCTAGACACAATAAGGATTAGGCACAAGTGGAATTTGCGGCCTGCCTTCAACATAAGAGTATGTCATTGGCAGTGATGCAAACAAATACAAATAGTAGAATTTTGCATTACTTTTAAGATCACTATTGTGGCTAGCTTCACATAGATGAACCGTGGGACTCCCAATCACGGGTAGCAAGCTAACTATATAGCTACTGAAACAGATGTCGTTTTCTATGTTTTTAGGAAAGAACATTGTTTGCATCCATGAGCTAGCGTTTTTTTTTATGACCAGCACAGCAGCTGCACGAGACCACTTTCCCAGCATCATAGCATAGGTATTGATGAATCGTTGTGACATATGAAATACGAGTGATAGTGTAATCAATGTGTAATAACTATGTAAAAAAATGTCTGAACGCGTTAAATTGTGTGACATGCAGTCATTTTCAGGTCCTGATTGGTCAAAGTGTTATTTGACACACAAAGACCCAAACGGCGTTCCATAGAAATTCTGGTTGAGAATGAAACGACTGAACAAATTAACAGCACAGCAAGTAAGTGAAAGAAATAGGTTTTTATTATGTTTTACTGGTAATGGGGACGTGTAAATACCAACAAATTAACTTTTTGGTCAGTGTGGTGTGTGTAACCTTTATTTAACTAGGCAAGTCAGTTAAGAACAAATTCTTATTTACAATGATTGCCTACCCCGGCAAAAACCCGGACGACGCTGGGCCAATTGTGCGCCGTCCTATGGGACTCCCAATCATGGTCGGATGTGATACAGCCTGGATTCGAACCAGGGACTGTAGTGACGCCTCTTGCACTGAAATGCAGTGCCTTAGACCACTGTGTGTTTTAACTATTTAACTGTACTAGAATGCTTAAAAGGCTGCAAAAAATGTTAAATATCCGTAATCGGTTTCGGCCAAAAATGTTATATCGGTGCATCACTACCATTAACCACTCCCCCCAGTTCTTAAGCCACCAGAAAGTCAAATAGAGGGACAGAGAGAGATATTACGAGAGTAGGTCACAGAGAGAAAGTGATGCCTGATGTGGAGGCGTACTTCATGGTTAGTAACAGGATAATAACTGGCCAATGAGAAGGCTGGTTGTTAAAGGTTTAAGTGGAGCAAAACACTTGAAACTTCAGGTAGAAAAATGACCACTGTATTGCTCCCGTCCTCTGAACTTGTTTTAATAGCTAGTTAAGAGACCAGTGGGTGGGTTGTTTCATCTAAGTGGTTTACAGCAGCGTGAGAGGGTCTAAAATTCTCTGTCTGCAGTGTGGATTTAAAAAACTCACTCAGGGGCTGACATGGTGAATAAAACTAAATATACACCACATGCTTGATAGACAAAAGGCTCCACCCAGTCAAAATCTCCTATTCCTCAGTTCAACTCCGACTCAATTCACATTCAACAAAGTCAGAGCTTTTCCAACATGTGTATGCACGTATTTTACAGTGCATTTAGAAAGTATTCAGACCACTTTTTCCACATTTTGTTAAGTTACAGCCTTATTCTAAACTGTATTAAAATAAAGCATTTAACAAATCTACACACAATGAAAAAGCGAAAAAGTATATTTTTTCAGAAATACCTTATTTAGTAGTGTTCAGACCCTTTCATATGAGACTTGAAATTGAAGACCAGTGCATCCAGTTTCCACTGATATATATACACACACACACACACAGTGGGGGAAAAAAGTATTTAGTCAGCCACCAATTGTGCAAGTTCTCCCACTTAAAAAGATGAGGCCTGTAATTTTCATCATAGGTACACTTCAACTATGACAGACAAAATTAGAAAAAAAAATATCCAGGAAATCACATTGTAGGATTTTTAATGAATTTATTTGCAAATTAAGGTGGAAAATAAGTATTTGGTCAATAACAAAAGTTTCTCAATACTTTGTTATATACCCTTTGTTGGCAATGACAGAGGTCAAACATTTTCTGTAAGTCTTCACAAGGTTTTCACACACTGTTGCTGGTATTTTGGCCCATTCCTCCATGCAGATCTCCTCTAGAGCAGTGATGTTTTGGGGCTGTTGCTGGGCAACACAGACTTTCAACTCCCTCCAATGATTTTCTATGGGGTTGAGATCTGGAGACTGGCTAGGCCACTCCAGGACCTTGAAATGCTTCTTACGAAGCCACTCCTTCGTTGCCCGGGCAGTGTGTTTGGGATCATTGTCATGCTGAAAGACCCAGCCACGTTTCATCTTCAATGCCCTTGCTGATGGGAGGTTTTCACTCAAAATCTCACGATACATGGCCCCATTCATTCTTTCCTTTACACGGATCAGTCGTCCTCGTCCCTTTGCAGAAAAACAGCCCCAAAGCATGATGTTTCCACCCCATGCTTTACAGTAGGTATGGTGTTCTTTGGATGCAACTCAGCATTCTTTGTCCTCCAAACACGACGAGTTGAGTTTTTACCAAAAAGTTATATTTTGGTTTCATCTTACATTCTCCCAATCTTCTTCTGGATCATCCAAATGCTCTCTAGCAAACTTCAGACGGGCCTGGACATGTACTGGCTTAAGCAGGGGGAAACGACTGGCACTGCAGGATTTGAGTCTCTGGCGGCGTAGTGTGTTACTGATGGTAGGCTTTGTTACTTTGGTCCCAGCTCTCTGCAGGTCATTCACTAGGTCCCCCCGTGTGGTTCTGGGATTTTTGCTCACCGTTCTTGTGATCATTTTGACCCCACGGGGTGAGATCTTGCGTGGAGCCCCAGATCGAGGGAGATTATCAGTGGTGTTGTATGTCTTCCATTTCCTAATAATTGCTCCCACAGTTGATTTCTTCAAACCAAGCTGCTTACCTATTGCAGATTCAGTCTTCCCAGCCTGGTGCAGGTCTACAATTTTGTTTCTGGTGTCCTTTGACAGCTCTTTGGTCTTGGCCATAGTGGAGTTTGGAGTGTGACTGTTTGAGGTTGTGGACAGGTGTCTTTTATACTGATAACAAGTTCAAACAGGTGCCATTAATACAGGTAACGAGTGGAGGACAGAGGAGCCTCTTAAAGAAGAAGTTACAGGTCTGTGAGAGCCAGAAATCTTGCTTGTTTGTAGGTGACCAAATACTTATTTTCCATCATAATTTGCAAATAAATTCATAAAAAATCCTACAATGTGATTTACTGTCATAGTTGAAGTGTACCTATGATGAAAATTACAGGCCTCATCTTTTTAAGTGGGAGAACTTGCCCAATTGGTGGCTGACTAAATACTTTTTTGCCCCACTGTATACACACACAAACACACACAGAAGCAAAAACCAAGCAATGAGGTCAAAGGAATTGTCTGTAGAGCTCCGAGACAGGATTGTGTCAAGGCACAGATATGGATAAGAGTACCAAAAAATGTCAGCAGCATTGAAGATCCCCAAGAACACAGTGGCCTCATTCTTAAATGGAAGAAGTTTGGAACCACCAAGACTCTTCCTAGAGCTGGCCGCCCCGGACAAACTGAGCAATCGGGGGAGAAGGGCCTTGGTCAGGGAGGTGACCAAGAACCTGATAGTCATTCCGACAGAGCTCCAGAGTTCCTCTGAGGAGATGGGAGAACCTTCCAGAAGGACAACCAGCTCTGCAGCACTCCACCAATCAGGCCTTTACGGTAGAGTGGCCAGACGGAAGCCACTCCTCAGTCGAAGACCTACCCTGCCTTTCTAAGGCCTTCTCCGCTATGCAATCTGGTTTCCGAGCTGGTCAAGGGTCCTAAACGATATCATAACCGCCATCGATAAGACAATACTGTGCAGCTGTAGTCATAGACCTGGCCAAGGCTTTCGACTCTGTCAATCACCGTATTCTTAATGGCAGACTCAACAGCCTTGGTTTCTCAAATGACTGCCTCGTCTGGTTCACCAACTACTTTTTAGACAGAGTTCAGCGTGTCAAATCAGAGGGCCTGTTGTCTGGACCTCTGTCAGTCTATTGGGGTGCCACAGGGTTCAATTCTCGGGCTGACGCTTTTCTCTGTATACATCAATTATGTCGCTCTTGCTGCTGGTGATTCTCTGATCCACCTCTACGCAGACAACACCATTCTGTATACTTCTGGCCCTTCTTTGGACACTGTTAACTAACCTCCAGACGAGCTTCAATGCCATACAACTCTCATTCTGTGGCCTCCAACTGCTATTAAATGCAAGTAAAACTAAATGCATGCTCTTCAACCGATCGCTGCCCACAGTCCAGCATCACTACTCTGGACGGTTCAGATATAGAATGTGTGGACAACTACAAATACCTAGATGTCTGGCTAGACTGTAAACTCTCCTTCCAGACTCACATTAAGCATGTCCAATCTAAAATTAAATCTAGAATCGGCTTCCTATTTCACAACAAAGCATCCTTCACTCATGCTGCCAAACATACCCTTATAAAACTGACTATCCTGGCGATCATTGACTTTGGCGATGTCAATTACAAAATAGCCTCCAACACTCTACTCAGCAAATTGGATGCAGTCTATCACAGTGTCATCCATTTTGCACCAAAGCCCCATATACTATCCACCACTGCAACCTGTATGCTCCAGGTCATCTATAGGTCTTTGCTAGGTAAAGCCCCACCTTACCTCAGCTCACTGGTCAGCATAGCAGCATCCACCTGTAGCACACGCTCCAGCAGGTATATTTCACTGGTCACCCCCAAAGTCAATTCCTCCTTTGTCCACCTTTCCTTCCAGTTCTCTGCTGCCAATGATTGGAACAAATTGCAAAAATTAGCTGGAGACTCGTATCTCCCTCACTGACTTTAAGCACCAGCTGTCAGAGCAGCTCACAGATCACTGCACATAGCCCATCTGTAAAAAGCCCATCCAACTTTGTGTTTTGTCTTTGCTCCTTCGCACCCCAGTATCTCTACCTGCACATTAATCTTCTGCACATCTATCATTCCTGTGTTTAATTGCTAAATTGTAATTATTTTGCCACTATGGCCTATTTATTGCCCTTATCTTACCTCATTTGCACACACTGTACATATACTTTTTCTATTGTGTTATGACTGTGTTTGTTTATTCCATGTGTAACTGTGTGGTTTGTGTTGCACTGTTTTGCTTTATCTTGGCCAAGTCGCAGATGTAAATGGGAACTTGTTCTCAACTAGCCTACCTGGTTAAATAAAAATGAATAAAAAATAAAAACATACACCTTAGGCAAACACATTTAAACTCAGGTTTCACAATTACTGACATTTAATCCAAGTAAAAATTCCCTGTTTTAGGTCAGTTAGGTCAGTCACCACTTTATTGTAAGAATGTGAAATGTCAGAATAATAGTAGAATGATTTATTTCAGCTTTTATTTCCTTCATCACATTCCCAGTGGGTCAGAAGTTTGAATAGTGAATTATAAGTGAAATAATCTGTCTGTAAAGGATTTTTGGAAAAATTACTTGTGTCATGTCCTTACTTGTGTCATGTTAGATGTCCTAACCGACTTGCCAAAACTATAGTTCGTTAACAAGAAATTTGTGGAGTGTTTGAAAAACAAGTTTTAATGACTCCAACCTAAGTGTATGTAAACTTCTGACTTCAACTGTATGTATGTATGTTCTGAGCAGATTTGCTCAAGATTTAGTGAAACTCCCATGTAAACAAGAAGCGATATCACTAGGAGGATGGTTTGTGCAGCAGTCTTCTCTCGCAGGGAAAGCCACTAAGCCAGGAGATGTCAATTACAATTAAACACACATATTTCCACTGCTTAACCTATTAACAAGACTGGGCCATGTCTGTGTAAACAAGATTCTCAGCATGGACTGGCAGAGCAGAGCCTATGTTAACAGTGAATGACCACTCTGTCGCTCTCCCTCTCACTGTCTGTCTCTATCCTCCTCTTCCTTTCCACTCCATCTCGCTGTTCTAAATTGTTCCAGTAGACTTAAGCCTCCATAGCTACACTACACCCTGCTCTAACAATGCCATGTTCCATGTTGGGTTCACGCAAGCAACCGGAGTTCACAGAGCCAGTGAAATTGAGGATGTCTCCCCTTTGTCTTGTTGTAAAACAGGGAAGGAAGGGTGTTTCTTTTTGGTCAATTTGGTAATTTAGAGGTCAACAACATGCAAACGTGTTCGACAATACCGCAAGTCAAAAGGTAACCACACTTCCTGACCACTAAACCCAGATACATTTAATTCCACTATCACTGTGGATGAATGTCAGTCTGAGACTAACCAGCATTCACGGTTTAACACCAGCTTTAACCCTCATCCAGACACACCATTCAATCACAGTTACCTGCCGTGTGGCTCAAGATATTATGCAACAAAATGGATCAGCCAGCTGCCCTTATGTGTCCAGTCTTCACAGAATGCACAGATTGTGACTATAGGGCTTTGAACCAGAACAGCTTAAGAGTTTAAGTCTTTCTCCATGCCTCAACATACTCAAGAGAAATTAAATGGATGGGACAAACTCCAGGAAGAAAAAAAAAATCAAGTAAGCCATAAACTTCTTGAAATAAAAAAAAAAATCATAATGTTAAACAAAGACTGCTCAACTCACTCAGGCCCTAGAGCAGTGGAAGTGACTGACAGGCTGTGTAGGTGTGTCCGCCATGTGGGTTAACTCGTTTTCTGGAACTCAGTCAGCCCTTTAAAAACTAAGCTCAAGTTACACATCCAAGGGTGTGGATGGGAAGAATAGAGAGACAGGTATTACATGACAGGGCTGGGAGGAAGTACTCAGTGGCCACAACAAAAATAAAACATTTTCAGGGTGGGGAGGATAGAGTCAGAACAATTATGTGGCCACCTCAAAAAGCACAAGAAAGAGGATTGACACCCACCACCTCAAGATTGTTCTGAATTGTTTGTTAGAAATATTAGCATTCCCCCAACATTATTTTGTTGAAATATAATTTGGACTGAATAATTATGATAATTAATTGCACCCAAATTGGCCATTTCAAGTTATAGGATTCATATAAATATAGTACCTAACATCCGATTTGGACCCGCCACATCTCAACGATGCGTATATAGTATCAGTTCTCTATGTCTGACAAGCAGTATGGATCTGCGGCTCGGAGTATTGTTTCTTCCTACCATGTAACGTATTCTTAGTGAACTCTTTTTCTGTTTTTACATGGTAGGGTCTCGATTTTTATTATATAAACATGGGGTCGAGGGAAAAAAAAAGGTTTGGGAACACCTGGCTTACAGGGTAAGGAAACCAATATGCCATTTTTGTAATTTGGGTGAACTATCCCCATGTGATTTTTTATTTTATGACCAGGTTCTAGTGGACAGAAACGGGTAATATCAGGATGTAGGATGGGACATAAACCTAACAACTTCAATTACAAAAAAAAATTCTGTACAGATGAATTGTGAAAAATTTACTGTGAATACATTGCGTAAGATGAAGAAACAATACTCCAAGCCGCAGCACCATACGACTCGTCAGACAGAGAATTGATACTATATACTAGTTGTTAGGGTGGGATTGGCATGGGGTGTAGGGGATCCGTGGGTGGCGTTTGACAATTTCTTTGGATTGAATCTTATAAAACTAAAATGGTCAATTTGGGTGCAAATCAACTAGCTTAATTTCAAGGTTCAAATAGTCTTTCAACCAAATAAATGTTGCAGGAATGCTTATCTTATCTGGGCCTAACTAAATAAATTATTTCAGAACAATCTCAGATGATAGGGGTCATGGCTTGCTGAAATGACATGGAACGACCCAGGAGATCTTTACGTGAGTTTAGAGGGGAGGGGACTTTAAGCTTCTTTACAAAGGCACCGACTTGTTTCGTAAGAGGATAGGGAGTAAAATATCAAGTGGAATTGGTAGTGGTGAATATAGGAAGGACGAATTGGTGGGTAGGGGTTAGAAGGGTATCAGATTGTCACGGTGAGGGAGTCAGGGGGAGGACAGCCAGGGTTTCTGAAAGACCGAAAGGTTGAAAGCAATACAGAAAGAGGTTAATGAGGGTTCCAGACAGTCGCCTCTACAGGGAAAGGGACTGTAAAAGGTTCAAGTTAAAGTGCAGAGCCAGAAGCAGGCAGCAATGAACTTTGTGACCTGTGGGTAAAAACACCTTCCCCTATCATTAATCTTCCGCCACTGAGGATGTCAATCATGCATTAGGAAAATGACTGGTACTTAAACAATGTGAGTAGAATGCAAATCTATCCAACCAACCTCCAGTGAGAGGAAACGACTGGTGTTCCAAAAGGAACACAGCCATTTTGCTTCTATCTACCCAGCCACTTGGCCAGTGGATGATGTAAAGTGGTTGGCAGACAAAAGAAGTGGAGGAGGGAGAGTGGGAGAAAGTGACGAGGGGTTCTATTTTAAGCCAAATCCCCATCACCCACGCACCCCCTCACTGCTTCCCTCCCCACTAGTCTGTTTTTACTGCTATTCCCTGTTCTGTAAACCTTAAATCGCACTCCGCCAAGAGTTGGGACCATCAGCTCCTGTGTGCTCAGACACTGATAGAGCGGTCACAGAGAGGGGTGGGCTGTGTGGACTGGGAGAGAGTCACTGGGAGAAAGAGTAACTGGGATGGGGATTGGGGGGAGGCATTCCTTAGAGAGCTACATTCCCCCTGTGAGGCAGGATATATCAGGAACCCAGCCAGAGGAATAGGAAAAAAAATAAAACAGGAACAGATAAGAGGGGAGTGAAAACAAAGCAAGTTGACTTGGCTGAGATTCTAGGATGAGGTGAGGAGAAGTGGGACACTGAGAACACCACACTTCAGGAAACTGATGCATAAATACAACCCACAGGATGTTAACTTAACTATTTTGAGTAAACCAAACTACATTGAAGAAACATTTAAAAACAGAACATGCAATTTCAAAGATTTTACTGAGTTACAGTTCATATAAAATGCTGACCACACCGCTCGCATTACGTGCGCTGCAAAATAAATGTGCACATACAATCCTTTCATCTAAACTGCTCACGTGCGTATGCATAGCCAGGTGCTAAAATACACCGTGTGTGTGTGTGTATATATATATATAATTATTTTTACAATTGACGCGATGCATGTCCCTTCTTCAACCCATTGTTTTATTTAGGAGCATATACCCATGTGGGTGATTGAAAGATGAACGGAGGTCCACACTCCAGTCCAATAGGTGGTGGTAATGCACCTTAAATTTGGTTGCCACCTGCCATATAAAGTCCACATAAGAATAAGAAGACTGAAAGTTAGTTTCTAGTAAACTCCCCATGTTTCCCCTTTTATCTGTGCATTAGTTGTCATAGAGAACACACGATTTTGTGTGACTCAAAATTCTACAAAGAGCCAGAAAAAAAAGGACCTTGTGCATTTCAAGTAAAACAACAACCCAATGTTTATATCCCAGGGCAAATGAGCTAGCAACAGAAAGCTAGCTAGCTAAATGGCCATGAATGTTTCATGTGATTTGACCTGTTCCTAAACTAATATAATTGGTTCAGAGTTCATTTTGATATTTCAACCTGCGTGTCCTGATCACGTCTGGTGTGGATGGACAAAATCAACATGAGCACACGGACGAACGAGCATGCCTTCATTAGGCTTTGGATTTCACATGACTAGGAATACAGACATGCATCTGTTTGTCACAGATACCTTTTTTTAAAGTAGGGGCGTGGATCAGAAAACCAGTAAGTATCTGGCGTGATCACCATTTGCCTCACCAAGTGCGACATCCCGTTGGTGAAGAAGCCGGATGTGGAGGTCCTGGGCTGGCTTGGTTACACATGGTACTGCCAAATTCTCTAAACCGACGTTGGTAGCAGCTTGTGGTAGAGAAATTAACATTAAAATTATCTGGCAACAGCTCTGGTGGACATTCCTGCAGTCAGCATGCCCATTGCCTCAACTTGAGACATCTGTGGCATTGTGTTGTGTGACAAAACTGCACATTTTAGAGTGGCCTATTGTCCCCAGCACAAGGTGTATTGATTATGCAATTTAATCAGCTTCTTGACATTCCACACCAGTCAAGTGGATGGATTATCTTGGCAAAGGAGAAAGGCTCACTAACAGGGATGATAACAAATTTGTGCACAAACTGAGAGAAACAAGCTTTTTGTGAGTATGTAAAATTTGTGGGATTATTTATTTCAGCTCATGAAAAAAGGGATCAACAGTTTACATGTTGCATTTATTTTTGTTCAGTGTAAAACAATGAGAACACTGAAAACATTTCAGTAAAAATAGATTTCTAAGGGAAAGTTTAGCATGATCAGACATGTTTGAATGCTGCTATTGTTTTAGTGAATAGTATAGGGGTCCAACAGAGTCTACAGCTGGCTGCCTAATGAAGCGTGAAAATGCACTAACACACTGCTCATTGTCTATGGAAACAAGAGCAGAAAGGGAAATTATCTGGAAATCTATTGCTGTCCTGCTCATGAGTTAGCATGTATGCAGAAATGCCAAAAAAAAGCTAATCCACCCAAGCCACAACCTACTAATTTCATAATGTAAGAAAATTAGAACCCATGGGTAGAAATCAGTAACTTTGTGTCAAAGTACTGCAACAAGTGGCAACAAAAAAGTACCAAGTTAAGGAAACTTGGCCTCTTTAACACACACACACACACACAGTACCTTTCCAGTGGGACCAACTTCTACCCTCAGCTGCAATCAGAGAGGGAGTGTATCTGGAATGGCCATCACACTACAGGCAATTCTTATCTGCTGCCACATGCTAAAGACCAGTCTGGGCTTTGACAGTGTACAGTCCTGCCTGCCATGCTAAGACATCGCATGAGTACCTCTTATCCCAGATGAAAACAAAACAACGCGCTGGTGGAAAGGGACATGGCAACAACACGTAACCCTCTGCTGAAACACTTAACAAGGATGCTGGGTAGCTAACTAATGCCAGCCTTCCTTCCTTAACCAAATCCCTCAAGGGTCTATGTAATGAGGGTCTGGCTTTTTTATTTTCACAGCAATTTGAAGTCGCACATTCTTTTAAGTCTTAGTGAGGGCGGCGGACTGTCAGGGTATCTGTGGCCTGGCCTTTCAAATCAAATGATGTGTTACACCTATGTTTCTAAACACACACACATGACGGTCTGGCCAGTGAGTCTGGTCCTCTACATACCTTCCTGGACCCGTGGCAGGTGGGACTGATCAATCTCTAGCTCTGTCATGGCTGCTAGAGAATGGCAGTCACAGCCTCATTGCCCTCAGGGCGGATCAGAGTACAGAGACCCTGGGGAATGAAGGGTACATAAAGACAAATGAGTCCAGTAGCATAGAACAGTCATGTTCAACATTGAATTGCAGTAGTTACTCTTTGTTATTGCAAGGAGGGCACATTCAGCATTTGACTTTCTTAATCCTTTGTCCAAATGTGTCTATGTATGCACAGAAGTCTACTGCAGGCAAACCGTTGAAGCACACACTATAATGACATAATTCATATGAACTCTACTAAATGTATGTTAAACATTCTAAAACTATTATGACAATAGCTACAAATGTAACACCCATGTAACACTTGCATGGCGGTTACATGCAGTTCGAGAAACTCGGAACGAATTTCCACAGCAGTATGCTACAACACGTACAGAATTCCATTACAAAGGCAATGCACAACATTGCAATTACGTATTTGTTTTGTATGATAATGGCGATACAGACAACGTGCTCTTTGTCAAATTAATATAAAGATCAACAACGGTTTAATGCGTGTCTGTCAAGCTCAATCAATCGCTAAAAACATGCGCAAACAAAAACAAACAAAACCTACAGCTGTTACCTACCTGTATCCGCAGCACTACCCTGAATATAGTTTGTAGCCTTCGTGCACACAAAATAACATTCAACAAGTAAACATGGTAGTTGAGAAAACTTTTGATTATTTTGTTGCGGTTGTCTATTTTCCAGACACTTATCCGCAGTTATCGTTTTACGTTCACCATAGTCTCCGATACATTCGATACACCTATTCCAGACATCTATTTAGATGAAACAAAGCTGATAGTTTGATGGAACGCCATCAAGGACAAATAATGGACTAAATGAGCCTCCTTTATAGTCCAAGGACCTTACACATTCTGTAAGCCAAAACAGTCCAATACGCCATCTAAACGATAATTCGATTGATTATTTTTTGCGGTACAGTTCTAGAAACAAATCCCTCTACTCTCATATCACATCAACAACTATTTCACGAATTCAAAATACATACTTACTGTACACTGTTTTAACCGTATTTTTTAGACACAGTTACAGCTGACAGTATTTTTCAGTGACACACGTTTGTGGCGTCCATCTTCTATTTACACACAGGTGAGATTCAGATAGCTAATTAGCGCAGGTAGTCGACTGTCTTCCGTCTGTTTTCCGTAAACACGCGCTGTAACATGGTTATATGGCCGTGTGGGAGCACTAGCCCCATAAAGGTGTGCTAAAAATAATAAAAAATCGCCGAGGTCATTATGCTTCCAAAACTATAGCGCAAGTGACGCGGTTTAATGTTCAGACCAAGCGCAAGCTAGGGCTATTTGCAAAACTACCCTATACAGAGAAGACGCCTTCGTCCAATGACTCTTATGTGCAATGGAACTGAGAGTCATTATCAAGGCCCAGGAAAAGCTTAGCTCACTCACTGTGAAGTTGTTTGGCTGGAGATAGTTATGGGGGGTGATAAGGGACATATATGCCTAGGCAACCGTTCCACCTGACATTACATGATACCAAAGCCTTACTAAGTCTGCGTTTCGTTTTCTGATTTACATGACACCAACGCCTTACTAAGGTCTGTGTGATGCCTGCATCGCGTTTAATGAAAGTGATAATGTGCATAGTTTATATTTATATTAATTAAATCTCAACCATAAATGTTAGAAACGTACAATGTTTCTGTGCAAGCAGACTTTGGAACATAGCCACCTTGTACTATAGCCTATGGCTTGTGTATTTCCTGTTATGGCTAATGGCCTAGAAAAGAGGATGCCTAATCTATAGATAATCTGTCTTTCCCTCAACACCTAATGGCTTGTTATGTTATCTTATCTCTCTGTATACAGATATAAATGTTTTCAGCCAATCACAAACTGTGTTGTTACAACTTCCACATCAGACAACCAATAAGAGTTGTGTTCACGGCTTTCAGGGGAGTTCATAGTTGCTATTTGGGATCTTTGGGATGTCCATACCTCTATCAAGTATACATGTAAATTGGTTAAATTTCAAAGTCCCAAGGAATCCGGATTGCAGTGACCGTTTGTAGAGTGAGAGACTGGCACCGGTATTTGAGAGCTCGGCAGCGACACAGACATTCATTTTATTATTTTTTTAAACAAGCGGCAGAAGGGATTTTTGAGTGTCTACCCCAGATAGTTTCATTATAGACAATAAAATAATTGTCAAGATGTACTTGATCCAATTGAGTAGTCAGTAGGCTATATTTAAGTTGTGATATCGTTAGGAAATATTTAGTCCTACTGTGTTAAGGAAAATTTGGTTTATTTGAAAATATTTTTATAGTTCCTGGTATTTATTTAATGGATTAATTCAATTATAAATGAAATAACTACTTTTCACTGAAGAAGGGAAACGAGGTACAACATGCAACTTCGATGGAAGACCTACAGTTGAAGTCGGAAGTTTACGTAAACTGAGTTTAAATGTATTTGGCTAAAGTGTTTCACAATTCCTGACATTTAATCCAAGTAAAATGTCCCTGTTTTAGGTTAGTTAGGATCACCATTTTATTTTAAGAATGTGAAATGTCAGAATAATTGTAGAGAGAATGATTTATTTCAGCCATCACATTCCCAATGGGTCAGAAGTTTACATAGACTCAATTAGTATTTCCTAGCATTGGCTTTAAATTGTTTAACTTGGGTCGAAGGTTTCGGGTAGCCTTCCACAAGCTTCCCAAAATAAGTTGGGGGAATTTTGGCCCATTCCTCCTGACAGAGCTGGTGTAACTAAGTATTTTCTAAGTAACTAAGGTTTGTAGGCCTCCTTGCTCGCACACGCTTTTTCAGGTCTGCCCACAAATGTTCTATAGGATTGAGGTCAGGGCTTTGTGATTGCCGCTTGGGGTCATTGTCCATTTGGAAGACCCATTTGCGACCAAGCTTTAACTTCCTGACTGATGTCACATCATTTTCCTTTCTCATGGCGCCATCTATTTTGTGAAGTGCACTAGTCCCTCCTGCAGCAAAGTACCCCCACAACATGATGCTGCCACCCCCATGCTTCATGGTTGGGATGGTGTTCTTTGGCTTGCAAGCCTCCCCCTTTTTCCTCCAAACATAACAATGGTCATTAAGGCCAAACAGTTCTATTTTTGTTTCATCAGACCAGAGGACAGTTCTTTAAAAAGTATGATCTTTGTCTCCATGTGCAGTTGCAAACCATAGTCTGGCTTTTTTATGGTTTTGGAGCAGTGGCTTCTCCCTTGCTGAGTGGCCTTTCAGGTTATGTCGATATAGGACTTGTTTTTACTGTGGATATAGATACTTTTATACCTGTTTCCTCCAGCATCTTCACAGTCCCATGGTGTTTATACTTGCGTAATATTGTTTGTACAGATGAACGTAGGCGTTTGGGAATTGCTCCCAGATTTTTTGGTCTGAGGTCTTGGCTAATTTCTTTTGATTTCCTCATGATGTCAAGGAAAGAGGCACTGAGTTTGAAGGTAGGCCTTGAAATACATCCACAGGTACACCTCCAACTGACTCAGATGTCAATTAGCCTATCAGAAGCTTCTAAAGCCAAGACAATTTTCTGGAATTTTCCAAGCTGTTTAAAGGCACAGTCATCTTAGTGTATGTGTTAAGGTTTTCTTCCGAGGGAGAGGACCAAAATACGTGGTTATTTCAATTAATGTTTAATAAAAAGATAAACACGAACAATACAAACAAACATGAAAACCTAAACAGCCTTATCTGGTGCAAACACTGAGACAGGAACAATCACCCACACTCAAAGAATATGGCTGCCTAAATATGGTTCCCAATCAGAGACAACGATAAACACCTGCCTCTGATTGAGAACCACTTCAGGCAACCATAGACTTTTCTAGACAACCCCACAATCCCAATACCTACAAAACCAAGACAAAACACACCACATAATTAACCCATGTCACACCCTGGCCTGACCAAAATAAGAAAACACAAAATACTAAGACCAGGGCGTGACAGTATGTAAACTTCTGACCAACTGGAATTGTGATAGTGAATTAAGTGAAATAATCTGTCTAAATTGTTGGAAAAATGACTTGTGTCATGTACAAAGTAGATGTCCAAACCGACTTGCCAAAACTATAGTTTGTTTACAAGAAATTTGTGGAGTGGTTGAAAAACTAGTTAATGACTTCAACCTAAGTGTATGTAAACTTCCGACTTCAACTGTAAAATCATGCCTGACAAAAGGTCATCCTAATATGGTGTGGATACAGTAATAGTCTATTCTACAACAATGTAACTGTATGTGCTAGTATTATTGATCAATTAAATTGTAAATGTGGATGGGTACGCTATTTCATTCAATGATTACGTTATTGTACAAGGTAGATACAGGAGTATGTAACAGTTTTCTTCCTGGGAAGGAGAGGAGGACCAAAATGCAGCATGGTTAGAGTTCAACATGTTCAACATGATAACCAAAAAGGGTTATCCTATGGGAACAGCGGAGGAATCCTGTTAGTTTATAAATAGCACCTTTTTATCTGAGTGTAGCAGTCATGGTTACGTGGATATCTGTGAAAAATGTAATTATTTGGTGGTGGTGAGTTAAGATAATCAGAAATACTATGAAACATCCCTAATTTTAACACACATTTGCAAGCAGGCAAAGTAGCCTGTGTGTGCTGAGGTATGTGTGATCACTCAACATCGACAGGACCAACAAAAAATACATGCTTGGGACTCCCGTGGGGCGCAGGGGTCTAAGGCACAGCATCTCAGTGCTAGAAGCATCACTACAGACCCTGGTTCGTTTCCAGGCTGTGTCACAACCGGCCGTGATTGGGACTCCCATAGGGCAGCGCACAATTGGCTCATCCGGGTTAGGTCATCATTGTAAATAAGAATTTGTTCTTAACTGACTTGCGTAGATAAATAATACAATTTAAAAAACATGCATACAAAAGTTGATGTGTCTAACTTGCACCATTATACAATTATTAGGAGACTATATACACTGACCCCCTCCATTTGTTTTGTATACTGCTGCTACTCGCTGTTTATTATCTATGTATAGTCATTTCACCCCCACCTACATGTACAAATGACCTCAACTAACCTGTACACCGACTCGGTACCTTAGCTAATCCTGGCTACCAATGTTCTAGTATTCATTTATTGAGGCAAGCAGATCAAAGATGTCAAGGTGGTACTCAAGCATTTGCCATGTGAATGTGACACACATGTGTATGGTCATATTTTGTATGTTTTATTTGGTTTATTTTGCCTCCCAGGTATTTGCATTTAATGTAAGTATATAATTACTGCTGCTAGGGGAGCTGTGACGTCAATGAAGTGAGTTAGTGAGATATTTAACTAACATTTCTTCTTCATTATGGAGAATGACTAGTTCTGAAAACAAACGTATCTCTGTCTCATCGTTTTACCCTATTAATTCAGGTATGTAATGTGCAAAAATGCAATAAGACTCAAAATATTGAGGTAACATGGTGAAAAACGGGTTGGTATTTTTCCCATTGTAAGTAAGTTAATGGAGTTAGGCTAGGTTGCTAATGGTTTACATAAACGAGAAGGGACTGTACTTTATTTTCAACGTTTTAGAGTGATTTTCTTTTCTATGAACAAAGGCTCATTTTACTTTAGGTAATATAGTGGGGCAAAAAAGTATTTAGTCAGCCACCAATTGTGCAAGTTCTCCCACTTAAAAAGATGAGAGAGGCCTGTAATGTATCATAGGTACACTTTAACTATGACAGACAAAATGAGAAAACAAATCCAGAAAATCACATTGTAGGACCAAGCTGCGTACCTATTGCAGATTCAGTCTCCCCAGCCTGGTGCAGGTCTACAATTTTGTTTCTGGTGTCCTTTGACAGCTCTTTGGTCTTGGCCATAGTGGAGTTTGGAGTGTGACTGTTTGAGGTTGTGGACAGGTGTCTTTTATACTGATAACAAGTTCAAACAGGTGCCATAAATACAGGTAATGAGTGGAGGACAGAGGAGCCTCTAAAAAAAGAAGTTACAGGACTGTGAGAGCCAGAAATCTTGCTTGTTTGTAGGTGACCAAATACTTATTTTCCACCATAATTTGCAAATAAATTCATAAAAAATCCTACAATGTGATTTTATGGATTTTTTTTCTCATTTTGTCTGTCATGAAAATTACAGGCCTCTCTCATCTTTTTAAGTGGGAGAACTTGCACAATTGGTGACTGACTAAAAACTTTTTTGCCCCACTGTATATGTAAATATGTGATGTCACAATAAAATGTGTTAGTGTTAATATTTGTACGAAAATAGCGTTTAACAGTTCGCTAGCTTGATGCTAACCAAAGTTTGCTTGGTTAACCGCTATAGTAGTTAACTCTAGCCTAGTTGGTTTTAGTTAATGTCAGCTTAATGTAATGGTTGTATAATTGTTTCGCATAGACATCCAGTAATTTAGAGTTTTTTCGAAATGGACAGTGAGTTATATACAGTATAATGTGTAGATGTACTGTATGGTGACTCCACGTTTGGATGAACGGACCAACGGGACTGCCATGGGCAAGTACTTTGATGGGTACCAGGAATGGTGGAAAGACAATCTGAAGGTAATTATCTTTGCACACAACACAGCAGTGTCCAGGCCTCCACAGTATTCACTCTATCACCTGCTATATGGAGGGAAGCCGCAGCAGTTAACTGATGTAAACAATGCAATTGTATATAACATTATTGCACATACTGTTGTATACTTTTTTTGGATTCACTTCACTTTTGCTGTTTTTGTATAATGCACTTTGAGGTCAGTGATACTCCACCTGATGTGGTGGAAGTTGTCGAACCAAATTCAAACTCCTTCAAAGACCACCTTCAGGCACGGACTGAGAAAGATGTGGAGGTTTTTGACCAGGTAAAAATTGTCCACTGTTCATTTATTTTCTGGCCTTCCAACAGATATATAAGAGATGTATTTGTAATAATATTAAATATAATTGCATTTGTTTCTATTATCAATAAAGGTGAGACTGAACATGGACAGAGCGCATGAGAAAAAGGTTAACCACCTGAGAAGAATCAAGGGAACCAAGTGCTTTGACATCTGGGCAAATTACTTGGCTTGGAAGAAGGCGAGACCCGGGAAAGCTTGGTGCTCTTTCGCTCCTAGCTGGGGTCAACATCCGTTAAGGGGAATATAAAAAATCTCAGATAACTATTTGCATTTTCAGCCTCATGGTGGGCGACATCACCGTGCTGTCAGCAGTACCAACAGTGGCCCAGGGGTTTCTCCAAATAATCAATCTCAAGGCTAACCACTGGGTCATGTTAAGTAACCGCCACTTCCAGATAGGTACTGTTAAGGTGTTAAGGTGTATGACTCCAGTGGTCATGACACCACCCTGGAGTTTCTCTCACAACTCATCTCTCTACCTTTCCCAAGGACCATCCCTTCCCAACCCCACTGACATCAACAATTAGAAAGGCATCCTTTATTTTCTGTCTGCCGTTAACATTAATCCATGTCTAATCAAACATTTAAAGTAAATAATTAAATAACTATTTTTACATACCTGAATCATTCAACCTGTGTGTTTGCTTGTTTATGTCTGTCTCCTACCCTGTTCCCTTTACTCTGCTCCTGTTCTCCAGGACCTAGGGGTTCTGCCTAACACCCAGACATGGATCCACCTGATGTCCTGCATTACCAACCACCCTCCAACTTTTCATTACATCATCTACAGCTACTGTTATGTCAAGTTGTCATTATCTGCTAAGAAAGAGCAAGACAACTATCATACTGGGCACATAATGCGCGATACACAGATTAGCTAAAAACACTAGCACTCCAAACACTCAGAACAAAGAGGGCAGTAGCGCCTGGACTTTGCAGTTTCCCTCTTCGAGTCCACTACCTGTTGAAAAACAAGTGACAGGCAGAACTTCCCATCCACACAAGACCCACCTTCTCCCTATTCCACACACTATAATTCTGTATTTCAGTCTACGATTGCCATGTGAGGGTACAAAAAAATCTGAAAGTAAATTGATACACATGTACCAAAAGAATATCAATGGTTATGTATTTAAATCTAAAATATTGCTAAATTGGTTGTCACAGCTGTTTCACAAGGTGTTTGTTGTTGTAAATTGTAACGTATCCCTTGATGGTATTTGTTAGTTATACATTATTAATTGCATCTAAAGACATACAATAGATATATATTCAACCACAAGGGGGTACTAATGAGATTATTTGTTTAATCATAATTGAGGACAAACATGTTTTCAGTGTAGGTAAGGGAATGCCTGTTTAAAATGAAAACATGCCAGCCAGACAAGCCAGTGTATGAATCAAATGTATTTGCATATGAATGGAGTGGAAAATAGCTCACTTTGTGATCTGTAAGGTAAGTAACATTAATGTGTGTGTGTGTGGGGGTGGCACTGAAATGATGTCATGTTTACCCTGATGCCTGTTTATTCATAAAAAGCAGAAGATGGTAAATAAAATTAATCACAATGGTTAGCCCATGCAAATTAGTAGGAGTACATTTAGCCTAATTGGTAATAAATATGACGTGGGGGAAAGTCGTGATCCTAGTCAGGCTTTTGTTTGTCAATTCCAGATTAAATATAGGTCTTCATCTGTCGGCAATTGTGGACTAAATCAATGACAAACAGCTTAAATGTTCAGGCTTCATCAGGTTCCGTTGAGTCTAAGGATATGCATAAGAACGCAACTGCACTGAAATTAATAGCCTGATTCAATGGGATTCTCCTGAATAATACATGTTTTTATCTGTTAAGTTGTTTGATTGATTCATAGACCCAAACCGATTCTAACTTTTGGGTATTTTGCATTAGGCATAGCTCTACATTGCAGAGCATTTAATAAACCATCCACATTTTCCTGTGATGTTTAGGCTGTGCAAGACCTTTGATAAACTAGTAGACTGCGGAAATAATCGTGGAGTTTATCATTGTTATAGCCTAGATCGCTTTATAAAATCTGGACTGTTGTTTTTCCTATGGCTAAGCAAACAAGTGGAAGCATATGATTTTTGCAAGTCTATAACAAGGCCTATATCCTCACATAGCCCCTCAACTCAAACCCTGCTTTTAACCATAAGACATCTCTACAGAAATGTATAGACGAAGGATTGCATGGTGACTGATTGTGTCTTAATCCAGGAAACTGGGAAGTGGGGGAGGGAAACGAGGTCAAATCATGACCTCAGTGATTTTCAGAGAAAGATGCCAGAGATTCCGAGTTGGATGACTGTTCAAAACAAAAATCCCAGTCTGACCTCGTTTTTTTCAGAGTTCCCAGTTGTCTTGATCGCACTGAAGTCGGAAGTCAGAGATTGCTGTACAATTATGTTCACTCCAGGGCCTAAAACTCCCCATAATTCAAATTAAATAAAACATCTTCCTTCTTCAGAAGTTCCAGCTAGGCAGGCTAACGTTGGTTAGCTAATTAATTTGCTAGCTATCATACAGTAGGAGTATATTAATAATTATATATTTAATACAAGTAGACATGCATTCATAATTGACTGTAGCGCATATAAAGCACCCACAAGCTACTGGTGGCTGAAAACACAATCATCACGGGATGAACCAGTGATGAATTTCTGGCCAAGGGTGGTCCATTTAAAAATCATTCCTTCCTCTCGCCCCTTTCCCTGTTAGTATATACTCGTTAGACGTCATGATACGTCCACTGTCCACTTAATTTGGGTGTGTCTTTTAAGTGTTTGGACCGCAACCCTAGGCTACCTCCAACAAAGAAAAGGAAAGGGGTCTACCTAGTCAGTTGTACAACTGAATGCATTCAACTGAAATGTATCTTCCGTATTTAACCCAACCCCTCTGAATCAGAGAGGTGTAAGGGGCTGCCTTAATCAAAATCCACGTTTTTGTCGCCCGGGGAACAGTGGGTTAACTGCCTTGCTCGGGCAAAATGACAAAAAAAAGTTTATCTTGTAGCTTTGGGATTCTTTTAGTTACTGGCCCAACGCTCTAACCACTAGGCTACCAATAAGCCCTTGTGTTTATATGATGTGAGAAATAGGCATATCTACACAGTAATGGTGGCTGCGATATCAAGTAGCCTAATCATTTTTGCATTGAGGTGACAGTCCTATTTTAGCTAAATCAACAAATGAAATTGATGAACTAAACAGACACTTAAACTAGCACGTAACACATGTAGACGTTTTTAAGGCGTTCATGGTAAGATCATTCATAATACTCTTACACGCAAACTGACGTGACGTGTCAGTGACACATTACGCAACCTGAACAATACGTCTACATGACGTGTACGTGACGTGAACGAGTTGGCAGTTTGACGCCTTAGAAACAAACTTGTCTCCATTGACAGTCCATGTTAATTCATGGCGTTATTTTATGACGCTAGGAAGACGTTAGGTGAGGTATCAGTAGCTTCACAAGGCTTAATTCTGGCATGAATCACCCCCCATAGGCAGTAGTGCTACATAATGTAATGACCCTGGGTTTTTAAGCGTGGAAATCGACTCTGCCACACCAGCATGCTTTTTCAGCACAGTCGATAGTGCGCCGGACCTCGGGCTATAAGGTTGAGGGTTCGAGACCTGCTCCCTGCTGTTTCATTACAATATGTATCCTACATAAATGTGTTTGTGTGTGTATCCTGTAGCCTACAGTACATCCGATACTTGAAACTTGACAAAACAACTTTACATTTGTATATTTTAAAAACTTTTCCACAAGTTCAAATGTAAACTAACATTTATATTTTAATGCAATTAAGTTAAATGGTTATTTGAATTACTAGGCATTTTCTGCCATCTGCTGGTGCCATTTAAAAACAACAAGCTGTGGCCATGGGATGACATGGGTGACAACAAGCCAGTGGCATGAGCGAAGATGGTAGATAGTTCACCAAGGCTGTTTACCACTGGGTGTGTAGACACCAATGCAATAGCAGCTGGGTCTGGTCTACTTAGTTCATTAACTTTCATTGAAGAAAAAAAAACAGCGAGTGGGATGTCTCACTTCCTCTTCTGTCTCTGGCAAGAGTTGTGTGTGGCACACACAAGGTCAAAAGTCAGCTACACCCATACATTTAGGGTGAACTGTTTAGGAACGAGCAGATAGTTATATGCATCAAATATACATGAATGTGCATTCTTTATAGATATAAAAACAAACATAGTACTTAGCTCCATTTTAATCCTGCCAGATAATGTACCATATCCTGATAGAAAATAATTGTAAAAAATGATTTTGGAGGTGTGATACTTCTTCTCATCCTTCCCTCCCGCTGTTTTTTGTCTGTCTCCCACACCACCACCAGCCACCTCTGATTATTGACTTGTGCTCTTTTATAAATGCTATACCCTATACAACATTCTGATATTTCTCTACTAAATCTCTTTTAAATCAGCTCGGTTGGAGTCCTGAGCACAAATCATTTCAGTTTCAACTAAATACTTTATTAAAACATGCTCTTTAAACCGCCATCAAAATGAAATGAATCAGATAACCCTAAAACAGTCTATGAATCGTAAGTCAATGTCACCGGCCGCTTGCGCCACCTTCATTATCATACGAGAGACCATGGGACTGACGTCAGAGACCTCTGTGAATTAAATAAACATTATCATACTAGAGACCATGGGACTGACGTCAGAGACCTCTGTTAATTAAATAAACATTATCATACTAGAGACCATGGGACTGACGTCAGAGACCTCTGTGAATTAAATAAACATTATCATACGAGAGACCATGGGACTGATGTCAGAGACCTCTGTGAATTAAATAAACATTATCATACGAGAGACCATGGGACTGATGTCAGAGACCTCTGTGAATTAAATAAACATTATCATACGAGAGACCATGGGACTGATGTCAGAGACCTCTGTTAATTAAATAAACAATTGCAAATGGTGACGTACTTTTGTTGCAAAATGTTACCTTCTATGAACACACCCCGTCTGTCTCTAGACTCTCAGCCAATGACTACATCTGCCTGTTTCTTGGCCTATTTAGGATCCATAATAAATACAAATATGAGGGTTTATAGCAGGGCTAGGCAAAAGTGAAATTCCCAAATATAACATCTTGCTAGAACAAGCTTGCCCATTGAGCAGTTTGAGCATCAATTAATCAATCAAATGTCATCTGAGCCAAGGGGCCTTCTGGAGCCGTAAATAAATACTTTATAGACAGGTAACTGCAAAATAATGGAAACACTTAAGTAAATGAGGGATACAAAGTGTATTGAAAGCAGGTGCTTCCACACAGGTGTGGTTCCCGAGTTATTTATGCAATTAATATCCCATCATGCTCAGGGGCATGCAAAAAAATGCTGGGCAGGCAATTACTCTGGCTATTATTTTGGTGACCATGGTGCCCCCATAGGATGACAATGCCCTCATCCACAGGGCACGAGTGGTCACTGAATGGTTTGATGAGCATGAAAATGATGTAAGCCATATGCGCCCTCCCCAAAATAAATAACAAAATAATCCTGAACCATTTTGCACATACAGTGGAGCAAAAAAGTATTTAGTCAGCCACCAATTGTGCGGATTTTCTTTCTCATTTTGTCTGTCATAGTTGAAGTGTACCTATGATGAAAATTACAGGCCTCTCTCATCTTTTTAAGTGGGAGAACTTGCACAATTGGTGTCTGACTAAATACTTTTTTGCCCCACTGTAACTACTTTATTGAGGAAAAGTGTACTTACTATGACTGTGATATGTGGTTGTCCCACCTTGATATCTTAAGATGAATGCACTAACTCTAAGTCAGACTGGATAAGAGCGTCTGCTAAATTACTAAAATGTAATGGCCGTCTCAGTCACCATATCACGATAGTGTCACCTCCCTCCAATAGAGTTCCATAGACTTGTAGAATCTATGCCAAGATGCATTGAAGCTGTTCTGACTCGTGGTGCCCCACGCCCCATTAAGACCATGTGTGTTGGTGTTTCCTTTATTTTGGCAGTTACCCAGATCTCCATAACTTCGATTCTCATTTCCTTCTGCTGAATTAATTGACCATTTCAGGCCCAACATTGTATTGTAGGATGAATATCAGGGATAATGTTACGTGTGTCATGTGATTTAATGTAGGAACAGTATGCATACATTTTTACATCAGCCCCAATGCAACTGAGGAATAGTCCAAATAATCCACCGTGACACAACATGACACCTGCTCCAGAGGAGTAACACTGACTAATATTCATAAACACCTCCATCCTCATGTAGGGTGTATGACCTATTAGGCTACAGGATATAACGCCCAACTAACTGCTTTCAATGCATTATGTAAAACAGCAAAATCATATTGTACTGTGACCAGGGAGTCATGTGTTTGGATGGGTAGCCGAGGTGAGGGAGATAAATGCTGTTCCATAAAGCCTGTAAGTCTCGCAGTGAGTTGGTTGATTTAATGAAAGTGAAGTCACGTAGCAGGTTAATTAATTCATAAAATAAACAGTCAATTTTGTGCCCTAGTCTCTCCACCTGGTCCCCCTCCACAGGCAGATGAGCAGGGCATTCTAAACACCTGGGCAAACCCGATTTACCGATTCAGTTAAACTAGTCAATCAATCCGCCGGGATCATAAAGCACATCTTTGCCCCCGACGCGTAGACCCACAACCCACGGTCCGTTTTATAGTTCCCTATAACTCACCTGAGTGACTGGATGTTGATGCATCACACACAGAGAGAGCGTTTGTGACATCAGATGGACCTATGGTAGTGTCACCCTATTGTGGTGACTTTAAAGATGGGGTGGGGACATGGGGTGGAGTGGGGGCAGTACATGGGGTATATAACCCTTTGGGGGAGAGAGCAGAGAGAAGATAACCCTCTCCAGACCTCAGGAGCACCCATCACCCACCCAGAAGACCCAGACACAACAGGCCCATGGAGATGATGAACCTGCTCCTATTGTGGACCTTCCTGCTGGTAGCCACTGGCCCGCTATTGGCACATCCCATCACAGACTCTGCAGAGATGCCCTACCCAGGTCCTGGTGAGTACCAGATCCACCCAATAGTTGTAGTATGGGGTTATTTGGCAGGGTAGTTCAATATTCACAGATGTAACTAAGGCCTGTGTGAGTTTTAATTACATTTCAATCTTGAGGATAAATAACAAACATATTGTAATCAGTGACCTTTTGTTCTGGTATAATTTCTTTGAGACCTAGTTGATCTGTCAACGTGTGGTTGTGTCTGAGAACTGAAGCAGTGTTAATATTGAATGTGTAATATGCAGTTTGATTATGGTGACAATGTTCCATACACTTTACACCATCAAAGTGTCGTTGCTACTTAAGTTCTTTCTCATTAATTCCCATGGTTGGATTAATATAAACACAATTGTAAGTGTTGACTGTGTTTTCACTGTGTTCAGTATCTGTGGAGGATGGAGGAGCAGGTAGTCCAGACGAGCTGTCTTTCTCTGAGCTGACGTATCTTCCACAAGCTGGCCCTGGACTCAGATACTCACCCCTACTGTCTGGAGATCTCAGCAGAGATGGTGAGATCACACAAACTAGTTGGTATTGTGCCTAAACAGTTACACCAAGAGAAGTATCACAACATGTTCTCTCTCACCCTTTGTCTCTCTTAGGTCTCAGTGCAGCTGGACTACTCGAAAGACAGATGAAGAGAGATGTGAGTTTTTAAACTAAATGATGATAAGAAGCATATATTAAGCTACTATCACATTTTGTTTTGGGAGTAGCGGTTTCATGAAGCATGAACTACTACAGCGGTAATTGTTCTCTGTTTCAGAAGTGGCTGGAGAAACAGAGTCACCTCAACCCCTTCAGCCGCTTCTTTGGCATCAGGAAGCAGTCCAGGAAAAGACGAGGTGCCTCAGAGTGCTTCTGGAAGTACTGTGTCTAACACAGTCAACCGTCCATAGAGAAATACATTCACACCATGATGAAGAGATGTGGCTTGTACTGAGACACAACCCCTCTCTTGCACACAACAAAGCATATGTACATGCATGCATACTGTACATTCACACACAGGAAAACACACACACATAAGGACACTACACACAGACAGGGATGGACTGAATGGATATCCCACAGGTTGATATATGTTACAGTATGCAGACTATTTTGTTTTTATCCCTGTCCCACCTGTGTGTTTAAAATGTTCACTGTTTGATGTTACTGAGCAAACATGACCTGCATGAACAACTAAATGGCTGTGCTGTATATTAAATACAAATAAAATCTTGTACTTGGAAAAGCTCTCCGTTGGATGTCTGGTCCCAGGGGAACAACTCATTGAACTACCAAATGCATTTATGCAGTCTGTGATAAAATAAACATTGACATCTCTTCACGCAAAAAGACCACATGAAGAACATAATATAATGTCTACAGTCTTTATTTGAGTCATAAGGGGATGGGATTCATTGTAGAAGACATGCAAAGGAGTCGTACTGTTCACTGTAGGTCTGAGAAGCAGACATTTGGCAGATCCTATTAGTCAGAAAATGATACTGTGGTATAATTTCATTGTTTTGTAAGACAGTCCATCAACCCCGGACACCATTCATCCGCTCCATTGGAAAAGCAGGCGGATACTTTGTATTAGACTTTCTGGACAACGGAAAGTAGAGAGGTGAAGAGAAGAAGGGAGGGAGAGGAGAGAGAGATTGTGAGCGAGAGAGAGTTCGAAGGAGAGAGAGTTCGAAGGAGAGAGAGAGAGAGGAGAGAGAGTTAGGGAAGAGAGAGAGAGTTAGGAGAGAGTTAGAAGGAGAGAGAGAGAGGGAGAGTGAGAGAGAGAGAGAGTTAGGAGAGAGTTAGAAGGAGAGAGAGAGTTAGGAGAGAGTTAGAAGAGAGAGAGAGAGAGAGAGAGAGAGAGTTAGAAGGAGAGAGGGAGAGTTAGGAGAGAGAGAGAGTTAGAAGGAGATAGTTAGGAGAGAGAGAGTTAGGAGAGAGAGATAGTTAGAATGAGAGAGAGGGAGAGAGAGAGTTAGAAGGAGAGAGAGAGAGTTAGGAGAGAGAGAGAGTTAGAAGAGAGAGAGTTAGAAGGAAAGAGAGAGTTTGAAGGAGAGAGAGAGAGTTAGGAGAGAGAGAGTTAGAAGGAAATAGTGTTAGAGGGAGAGAGAATTAGGAGAGAGAGAGAGTTACAAGGAGAGAGAGAGTTAGAAGGAGAGAGAGTTAGGAGAGAGAGTTAGAAGGAGAGAGAGTTGTGAGAGAGAGTTAGGAGAGATAGAGTTAGAAGGAGAGAGAGTCAGGAGAGAAAGAGAGTTAGAAGGAGAGAGAGTTAGAAGGAGAGAGAATTAGGAGAGAGTGAGAGAGAGTTAGAAGGAGAGAGAGAGAGTTAGGAGATAATTAGAATGAGAGAGAGAGCGTTAGGAGAGCGAGAGGGTTAGAAGGAGAGAGTTAGAAAGAGAGAGAGAGAGTTAGAAGGAGAGAGAGAGAGTTAGAAGGAGAGAGAGTAATGAGAGAGAGTTAGGAGACAGATTTAGGAGAGAGAGTTATGAGAGAGAGAGAGTTAGGAAAGAGATTTAGAAGGAGAGAGAGTTAGAAGGAGAGAGAGTTAGGAGAGAGAGAGAGTTAGAAGGAGAGAGAGTTAGGAGAGAGAGAGTTAAAAGGAGAGAGAGTTAGGAGAGAGAGAGTTAGAAGGAGAGAGTTAGGAGAGAGAGAGAGTTAGAAGGAGAGAGAGTGAGGAGAGAGAGAGTTAGAAGGAGAGAGAGAGTTAGAAGGAGAGAGAGAGTGAGGAGAGAATTAGGAGAGAGAGAGAGAGTTAGGAGAGAGAGAGAGAGAAGGAGAGATAGTTAGGAGAAAGTGAGAAATAGAGGAACAGAGAAACAGAGAGAGAGTCATCAACAGTAATTAAGATTGAACATTTTAATATGCATGGTGTATGAAAATGAATTATCCTTATATTGACCACTTACAAGTGCACTTTACATAATACTACAGTAATATTATTTCTAAATGTTGTTGTGTTTGTCTTTCTGACCTGCTGCTGCCTTGTTCAGCGTAAGGTCTGTTGTACATAGAGGCACCCATCCTTGGGAGATCTCTCTTCTCCAGCTCAGCACTGGGCCATGCTGCATTCTCTCTGGTTGTCTCCAGCATGGGCCCCTCTTCACCTCCTGGCACCTGATAACCCACTGACTGGAGGAGCTCCAAAAGCTACCGGAGGGAGGGAGGGAGTACAGAAGGGAGGGAGAGAGTACAGAAGGGAGGGAGAGAGCGAGGGAGGGAGTGCGGGAGTACAGAAGGGAGGGAGAGAGTACAGAAGGGAGGGAGAGAGTACAGAAGGGAGGGAGAGAGCGAGGGAGGGAGGGAGTACAGAAGGGAGGGAGAGAACAAGGGAGGGAGGGAGTACAGAAGGGAGGGAGAGTGCGAGGAAGGGAGGGAGTACAGAAGGGAGGGAGAGAGCGAGGAAGGGAGGGAGTACAGAAGGGAGGGAGAGAGCGAGGAAGGGAGGGAGTACAGAAGGGAGGGAGTACAGAAGGGAGGGAGAGAGCGAGGAAGGGAGGGAGTACAGAAGGGAGTACAGAAGGGAGGGAGAGAGCGAGGAAGGGAGGGAGGGAGTACAGAAGGGAGGGAGTACAGAAGGGAGGGAGTACAGAAGGGAGGGAGAGAGCGAGGAAGGGAGGGAGTACAGAAGGGAGGGAGAGAGCGAGGAAGGGAGGGAGTACAGAAGGGAGGGAGAGAGCGAGGAAGGGAGGGAGTACAGAAGGGAGGGAGATAGCGAGGAAGGGAGGGAGTACAGAAGGGAGGGAGAGAGCAAGGGGGGGGATGCAAAAGGAAACATTAAATGACAGCGTGGGTCAGAAGTTCCTTGCCTAGGAAACATGTTTACACAAGCTAGCTACAGACGAGAATCTATTAAATGAAGCAGTTTATATAGATTAACCACCGTTGTCCCATGACTTGAGCCAGCAAGTTTATGGTTAATGTAATCCGTGTTCATAAACAAGATTTGAGTCAGGATAAACTCAGTCTCACCTCAATCAGAGTGTCTGAATCGGTCTGCAATGACTTGCAATCACATGTCCAGAGAGACAGCAATAAAAGTGTCAGTATTCCCACCTTCATCATCTCTCCTATGACACACAGAGGACCATCTCAAATCCTTAGTCCTCACTACAACGTATCGGTTAAAAGGCATTCCCTATAGGCCTTCTAGCCTACCTAAGATTTGGGAATTAAGTACAATCAAATACATTCAGTAGATATAAGAACCCAACAAAGTCCTACCTTCTGAGTCACCTGTGTGTTGGTGGTTATGTTGCAGGACGGCGTTCCACTGAAGTTGAGTGAAGCCTCGGTACACCAACATTTGTTTTATAGTCTCCCCCTGAGCCTGCCCTGACCAATCCCTGATGCTTCTGGGTCTCCTCCACACTAAACCACTGTCCTGCTTCATAACCGTTTCATTATATTGATCATTTGTACTGCACTGTTGAGGGAGCTTGCAAGTAAGCATTTCGCTACGTTGTTTATAACTGCTGTAAACTGTGTGCATGAAGAATACATTTTGATTTGATAACCCCCAGGCAAGTGATCTCTCAGCCCCTCACTGCTCTGCTGACGTGACACTGTACCTGCCGCATCCCCCATTAATCTACAGCAGACAGAAAGAAGAAACACACACAGGAAGGCCATTCCACGAAGGTAGAGCCTTTTGATATTTTAAGTAGAAATTGTGCACCAATATTGCATTTTAAAAGCCTGTTATAGTCAATGAAGTGCCCTTTAATAAAGACCACATGGAGAATTCAATAAATCAGAATTCAGCACTTTTACATGTGCCTCTGTGCACCCTCATTGTAAAGCCCTAGATATTTATTTCTGAATGATATTATTTATTTATTTTTTAAGGTTAAAAAAAGACCTGTCCCTTATTTTAAGGTCACCCCTGTTACATGAACTGAACTCTCGTTTTAATATGGTGAAACTATTCCTTTACATTTTCTTTTTCTTCAAAATTAACATCTAATAGTCAAATCATAGTGTAGATGCAGGCAAGCTGTTTCTACTCGTTTTGAAAATGTTCTGGTGTTTTGTGGTGGAGAACTGAGTGTTATCCATTGATAGAGAGGCTAGAAATGTTCTGGTGTTTTGTGGTGGAGAACTGAGTGTTATCCATTGATAGAGAGGCTAGAAATGTTCTGGTGTTTTGTGGTGGAGAACTGAGTGTTATCCATTCATAGAGAGGCTAGAAATGTTTCAACAATGTTTTTTTGTGAAGCTTGCGTTCAATTGCCCCTCCTTGTTGCACACAACAAGTATCCATTTCCCCTGTCACACAATGAAATCGTCAACCCTGTTACGGTCAACCCTGTTACGGTCAACCCTGTTACGGTCAACTATTATTGGCTCTTAATAGTCACTCGCTATAGTATACATTTTTCTATTTAGATGGGAAAACATGTTTTTTATTAAGTTGAACATGTGCTCTTTACGACAGAATGTTACAATTTGTGGAAATTACGTTTCCCCCCAAGTTACACATCTCAAAAGGTACTGAGTTGGTGGAACGACCCAGCAGCTGCCAACTGCTTATTCTCCTTCTCCATCCCGGACTGAAGAACTCCAGTCATCAGTAGTGACATTGATAATAATAATCATTTGGTGGGCGCTTATATTTGTCCTATTTCACACATGTACTAGTGTGTATTAATACTCATGTGTGTATTGGAAATGTGTTCTTTGCGTATCCTAACTCACTGAGACACATTGACTGTGACTATGATATGACTGTACTACACCAGTGGCTCAGAATTTAGAACTACATTAAGTTGGACCTCTGGATCAGTTAGTCCACTCAGCTTTGATCCAATGTGTCATGTATTGTCATGTTGTGTCTTGTTTCTGTCCTTTCCCTTCACCCTGTCTCCCTCTGCTGGTCGTTATTAGGTTACCTTTTCTCCCCCTCTTTCCCCCAGCTGTTCCTTGTCTCCTCCTAACTACCTCGTCACCCCTTTTCCCACCTGTTCCCTTTTTCCCTCTGATTAGTCCTCTATATCTCTCTCTGTTCCTGCTCCTGTCTTTGTCGGATTCTTGTTTGTGTTTTTCATGCCTGAACCAGACTATCGTCATGTTTGCTGCAACCTTGTCCTGTCCTGTCGGAATCTGCCGGTCCATCTGAGCCTACCTATGTTTTGTTATTAAAGAAGTTCTGTTTACGTTAATTCGCTTTTGGGTCCTCATTCACGCACCGTAACAGAAGAATCTGACCAAGAATGGACCCAGCGACTTCGGATCCTCTCCACTCTGCCGTCGAGATCCAGGGAGCGATGCTAGGCAGACACGAGCAGGAAGTGTCTGCTGCTCGACATGCCGTTGAGACCCTGGCCGCCCAAGTCTCCAACCTCACAGAACAGGTTCACCATCTCCGCCTCGATCCACCGGCCACTTCCAGGGCTTTCGAATCTCCGGAGCCCAGAATCAATAACCCGCCGTGTTACTCTGGGGAGCCCACTGAATGCCGCTCGTTCCTCACCCAGTGTGATATTGTGTTTTCTCTCCAGCCCAACACTTACTCCAGGAGCACTGCTCGTGTCGCCTACGTCATATCTCTCCTTACTGGACGGGCTCGTGAGTGGGGCACGGCAATCTGGGAGGCAAGGGCTGAGTGTACTAACCAGTATCAGGACTTTAAGGAGGAGATGATACGGGTTTTTGATCGATCTGTTTTTGGGGAGGAGGCTTCCAGGGCCCTGTCTTCCCTATGTCAAGGTAATCGATCCATAACAGACTACTCTATTGAGTTTCGCACTCTTGCTGCCTCCAGTGGCTGGAACGAGCCGGCTTTGCTCGCTCGTTTTCTGGAGGGTCTCCGCGCAGAGGTAAAGGATGAGATTCTCTCCCGGGAGGTTCCTTCCAGCGTGGATTCCTTGATTGAACTCGCTATTCGCATTGAGCGACGGGTTGATCTTCGTCACCGAGCTCGTGGAAAGGAGCTCGCGTTCTCCGTTGCCCCCCTCTCCGCATCACTACCATCTTCCTCTGCCGGCTCGGGTGCTGAGCCTATGCAGCTGGGAGGTATCCGCATCTCGACTAAGGAGAGGGAACGGAGAATCACCAACCGCCTCTGTCTCTATTGCGGTTCTGCTGGTCATTTTGTCACTTCATGTCCAGTAAAAGCCAGAGCTCATCAGTAAGCGGAGGGCTACTGGTGAGCGCTACTACTCCTGTCTCTCCTTCAAGATCCTGCACTACCTTGTCGGTCCATCTACGCTGGACCGGTTCGTCAGCTTCCTGCAGTGCCTTAATAGACTCTGGGGCGGAGGGCTGTTTTATGGACGAGACCTGGTCTCGGGAACATAACATTCCTCTCAGACAGTTAAGGGAGCCCACGGCCTTGTTCGCTTTGGATGGTAGTCCTCTCCCCAGGATTCAGCGTGAGACGCTACCTTTAACCCTCACTGTCTCTGGTAATCATAGCGAAACCATTTCTTTTTTAATTTTTCGTTCACCTTTTACACCTGTTGTTTTGGGCCATCCCTGGCTAGTTTGTCATAATCCTTCTATTAATTGGTCTAGTAATTCTATCCTCTCCTGGAACGTCTCTTGTCATGTGAAATGTTTAATGTCTGCTATCCCTCCTGTTTCCTCTGTCTCTTCTTCACAGGAGGAGCCTGGTGATTTGACAGGGGTGCCGGAGGAATATCACGATCTGCTGTGTTCAGTCGGTCCAGGGCCACCTCTCTTCCTCCACACCGGTCGTATGATTGTAGTATTGATCTCCTTCCGGGAACCACTCCCCCCCGGGGTAGACTATACTCTCTGTCGGCTCCCGAACGTAAGGCTCTCGAAGATTATTTGTCTGTAGCTCTTGACGCCGGTACCATAGTCCCCTCCTCCTCTCCCGCCGGAGCGGGTTTTTTTTTGTCAAGAAGAAGGACGGGTCTCTGCGCCCCTGCATAGATTATCGACGGCTGAATGACATAACAGTGAAGAATCGTTATCCGCTTCCTCTTATGTCTTCAGCCTTCGAGATCCTGCAGGGAGCCAGGTTTTTCACTAAGTTGGACCTTCGTAACGCTTACCATCTCGTGCGCATCAGGGAGGGGGACGAGTGGAAGACGGCGTTTAACACTCCGTTAGGGCACTTTGAATACCGGGTTCTTCCTTTCGGCCTCGCTAACGCTCCAGCTGTCTTTCAGGCATTAGTCAATGATGTCCTGAGAGACATGCTGAACATCTTTGTTTTCGTTTACCTTGACGATATCCTGATTTTTTTCACCGTCACTCCAGATTCATGTTCAGCACGTTCGACGTGTCCTCCAGCGCCTCTTAGAGAATTGTCTTTTTGTGAAGGCTGAGAAGTGCACTTTTCATGCCTCCTCCGTCACATTTCTCGGTTCTGTTATTTCCGCTGAAGGCATTAAGATGGATCCCGCTAAGGTCCAAGCTGTCATTGATTGGCCCGTCCCTAAGTCACGCGTCGAGCTGCAGCGCTTTCTCGGCTTCGCGAACTTCTATCGTCGTTTCATCCGTAATTTCGATCAGGTGGCAGCTCCTCTCACAGCCCTTACTTCTGTCAAGACGTGCTTTAAGTGGTCCGTTTCCGCCCAGGGAGCTTTTGATCTCCTCAAGAATCGTTTTACATCCGCTCCTATCCTTGTTACACCTGACGTCTCTAGACAGTTCGTTGTCGAGGTTGACGCGTCAGAGGTGGGCGTGGGAGCCATTCTTTCTCAGCGCTCCCTCTCTGACGACAAGGTCCACCCATGCGCGTATTTTTCTCATCGCCTGTCGCCGTCGGAACGTAACTATGATGTGGGAAACCGCGAACTGCTCGCCATCCGCTTAGCCCTAGGCGAATGGCGACAGTGGTTGGAGGGGGCGACCGTTCCTTTTGTCGTTTGGACTGACCATAGGAACCTTGAGTACATCAATTCTGCCAAACGACTTAATGCGCGTCAGGCGCGTTGGGCGCTGTTTTTCGCTCGTTTCGAGTTCGTGATTTCTTATCGTCCGGGCTCTAAGAACACCAAGCCTGATGCTTTATCTCGTCTCTTCAGTTCTTCAGTAGCCTCCACTGACCCCGAGGGGATTCTCCCTGAGGGGCGTGTTGTCGGGTTGACTGTCTGGGGAATTGAGAGGCAGGTAAAGCAAGCACTCACTCACACTCCGTCGCCGCGCGCTTGTCCTAGGAACCTTCTTTTCGTTCCCGTTCCTACTCGTCTGGCCGTTCTTCAGTGGGCTCACTCTGCCAAGTTAGCCGGCCACCCTGGCGTTCGGGGTACGCTTGCTTCCATTCGCCAGCGTTTTTGGTGGCCCACCCGGGATTATGACACGCGTCGTTTCGTGGCTGCTTGTTCGGTCTGCGCGCAGACTAAGTCCGGTAACTCCCCTCCTGCCGGCCGTCTCAGGCCGCTTCCCATTCCCTCTCGACCGTGGTCTCACATCGCCTTAGATTTTGTCACCGGACTGCCTTCGTCAGCGGGGAAGACTGTTATTCTTACGGTTGTCGACAGGTTCTCTAAGGCGGCTCATTTTATTCCCCTTGCTAAGCTTCCTTCTGCTAAAGAGACGGCACAAATCATCATCGAGAATGTTTTCAGAATTCATGGCCTTCCGTCAGACGTCGTTTCGGACAGAGGTCCGCAATTCACGTCTCAATTTTGGAGGGAGTTTTGCCGTTTGATTGGGGCTTCCGTCAGTCTCTCTTCCGGCTTTCACCCCCAGTCTAACGGTCAAGCAGAACGGGCCAATCAGACTATTGGTCGCATCTTACGCAGTCTTTCTTTTCGCAACCCTGCGTCTTGGTCAGAACAGCTCCCCTGGGCAGAATACGCCCACAACTCGCTTCCTTCGTCTGCGACCGGGCTATCTCCTTTTCAGAGTAGCCTCGGGTACCAGCCTCCGCTGTTCTCATCTCAGTTCGCCGAGTCCAGCGTCCCCTCCGCTCAGGCTTTTGTCCAACGTTGCGAGCGCACCTGGAAGAGGGTCAGGTCTGCACTTTGCCGTTATAGGGCGCAGACTGTGAGAGCTGCTAATAAGCGTAGAACTAAGAGTCCTAGATATTGTCGCGGTCAGAGAGTTTGGCTCTCCACTCAGAACCTTCCCCTTAAGACCGCTTCTCGCAAGTTGACCCCGCGGTTCATTGGTCCGTTCCGTATTTCTCGGATCATTAATCCTGTCGCAGTGCGACTTCTTCTTCCGCGATATCTTCGTCGCGTCCACCCGGTCTTCCATGTCTCCTGTGTCAAGCCCGTTCTTCGCGCCCCCGCTCGTCTCCCCCCCCCCATCCTTGTCGAGGGCGCACCCATCTACAGGGTCCGTAGGATTTTGGACATGCGTCCTCGGGGCCGTGGTCATCAGTACCTAGTAGATTGGGAGGGGTACGGTCCTGAGGAGAGGAGTTGGGTTCCCTCTCGGGACGTGCTGGACCGTGCGCTGATCGATGATTTCCTCCGTTGCCGCCAGGTTTCCTCCTCGAGTGCGCCAGGAGGCGCTCGGTGAGTGGGGGGGTACTGTCATGTATTGTCATGTTGTGTCTTGTTTCTGTCCTTTCCCTTCACCCTGTCTCCCTCTGCTGGTCGTTATTAGGTTACCTTTTCTCCCCCTCTTTCCCCCAGCTGTTCCTTGTCTCCTCCTAACTACCTCGTCACCCCTTTTCCCACCTGTTCCCTTTTTCCCTCTGATTAGTCCTCTATATCTCTCTCTGTTCCTGCTCCTGTCTTTGTCGGATTCTTGTTTGTGTTTTTCATGCCTGAACCAGACTATCGTCATGTTTGCTGCAACCTTGTCCTGTCCTGTCGGAATCTGCCGGTCCATCTGAGCCTACCTATGTTTTGTTATTAAAGAAGTTCTGTTTACGTTAATTTGCTTTTGGGTCCTCATTCACGCACCGTAACACAATGACTAGCTTTACTGCCTGGGGGGGGGGACAGTATCTGAGGTAACTGTGTCCGTGAGGATGCTTTGTCAACAGCGATGCCCTTTGAGTTAGAATACCGCAGGCGTTTTTATTGTCAAATTCAACTTTACTGAATAGGATAATGCCCTTAATGGGTGTAAAGTGAGTATCAGAAAGCCGGAATTGCATTATTAATGATATTACCCATTACATGTGAATTGATTGTCCCCCATCTATCTTCAGAGCTTGTGCTGTTATGTGACCTAAACTGGGACATGCTTAACACCCCGGCCATCCTACAGTCTAAGCTTGATGCCCTCAATCTCACATAAATGATCAATGAACCTACCAGGTATAACCCCAAATTCATAAACACGGGCACCCTCATAGATATCATCCTAACCAACCTGCCCTCCAAATACACCTCTGTTGTCTTCAACCAGGATCTCAGCGATCACTGCCTGCGTCCGCAATGGGTCTGCAGTCAAACGACCACCCCTCATCACTGTCAAACACTCCCTAAAACACTTCAGCGAGCAGACCTTTCTAATCGACCTGGCCCGGGTATCCTGGAAGGATATTGACCTCTTTCCATCAGTAGAGGATGCCTGGTTATTCTTTAAAAGTGCCTTCCTTGCCATCTTAAATAAGCATGCCCCATTCAAAAAATGTAGAACCAGGAACCTTGGTTCACTCCAGCCGTTGAACAGCACAAAAGCATCCTGTGGCGTACTGCATTAGCATCGAATAGCCCCCGCGATATGCAACTTTTCAGGAAAATTAGGAACCAATATACACAGGCAGTTAGGATAGCAAAGGCTAGCTTTTTGGAACAGAAATGTGCAAGCTGTAGCACAAACTCCAAAACGTTATGGGACACTGTAAAGTCCATGGAGAATAAGAGCACCTCCTCCCAGCTGCCCACTGCACTGAGGCTAGGAAACACTGTCACCACCGATAAATCCGCAATAATTGAACATTTCAATAAGCATTTTTCTACGGCTGGCCATGCTTTCCACCTGGCTACCCCTACCCCAGTCAACAGCCCTGCGCCCCCCACAGCAACTTGTCCAAGCCTCCCCCATTTCTCCTTCACCCAAATCCAGATAGCTGATGTTCTGAAAGAACTGCACAATCTGGACCCCTACAAATCAGCCGGGCTAGACAATCTGGACCCTCTATTTCTAAAATTATCCGCCAAAATTGTTCAACCTCTCTTTCGTATCATCTGAGATCCCCAAAGATTAGAAAGCTGCTGTGGTCATCCCCCTCTTCAAAGGGGGAGACACTCTAGACAAAAACTGATATAGACCTATATCTATCCTACCCTGCCTTTCTAAGGTCTTCGAAAGCCAAGTTAACAAACAGATCACCGATTATTTCGAATCCCACCGTACCTTCTCCGCTATGCAATCTGGTTTCCGAGCTGGTTATGGATGTATCTCAGCCACGCTCAAGGTCCTAAACGATATCATAACCGCCATCGATAAGAGACAATACTGTGCAGCTGTATTCATCGACCAGGCCAAGGCTTTCGACTCTGTCAATCACCACATTCTTATTGGCAGACTCAACAGCCTTGGTTTCTCAAATGACTCCCTCGCCTGGTTCACCAACTACTTTTCAGACAGAGTTCAATGTGTCAAATCGGAGGGCCTGTTGTCCGGACCTCTGGCAGTCTCTATGGGGGTGCCACAGGGTTCAATCCTCTGGCCGACTCTTTTCTCTGTATACATCAATGATGTCGCTCTTGCTGCTAGTGATTCTCTGATCCACCTCTAAGCAGACGACACCATTCTGTATACTTCTGGCCTGTTACATTTTGACCTTACTTCCTTTGTTTTGTCTTTTATTTTAGTCTGGTCAGGGCTTGAGTTGGCTGGGTTGTCTATGTTATTTTGTCGATCTTCTATTTCTATGTTTGGCCTGTTATGGTTCTCAATCAGAGGCAGCTGTCAATCGTTGTCCCTGATTAAGAACCATATTTAGGTAGCCTGTTTTCCATTGTGTTTTGTGGGTGGTTGTTTCCTGTTTAGTGTTTTTGTTTCACCTTCAGGACTGTTTGTTTGTCGTGTTGGTTGTTTTGTCTAGTGTTGCATTTCATTAAATAATATGAACACTTACCACGCTGCACCTTGGTCCTCCTCTCCTTCCCCAGGCGACAAGCATTACATGGCCCTTCTTTGGCCACTGTGTTAACCAGTTGCATCTCTAGGGGCGCTATTTCATTTTTGGATAAAAAACGTTCCCGTTTTAAGCGCGATATTTTGTCACGAAAAGATGCTCGACTATGCATATTCTTGACAGTTTTGGAAAGAAAACCCTCTGAAGTTTCAGAATCTGCAAAGATTTTGTCTGTAAGTGCCCCAGAACTCATTCTACAGGCGAAACCAAGATGATACGTCAAACAGGAAATGAGCAGAATTTCTGAAGCTCTGTTTTCTAATGTCTCCTTATATGGCTGTGAATGCGACAGGAATAAGCTTAGACCTTCTGCCGTTTCCCCAAGATGTCGGCAGCATTGTGACGTATTTGTAGGCATATCATTGGAAGATTGGCCATAAGAGACTACATTTTCCAGGGGTCCGCCCGGTGTCCTTTGTCTAAATTTGTGCGTAATCTTCAGGTGTGGGCATTTTCTCCTGGGATTCAGGAGAGAAAGCACACTTCCACGAACGATGTATCAACGAAGAGATATGTGAAAAACACCTTGAGGATTGATTCTAAACAACGTTTGCCATGTTTTCAGTCGATATTATGGAGTTAATTTGGAAAAAAGTTTGCGTTGCGTGCTGGATGCTAACCCTAATGCTAACGCTAAATGCTACGCTAGCTAGCTACTTTTACACAAATTATTGTTTTCCTATGGTTGAGAAGCATATTTTGAAAATCTGAGATGACAGTGTTGTTTACAAAAGGCTAAGCTTGAGAGATGGCATATTTATTTCATTTCATTTGCGATTTTCATGAATAGTTAACGTTGCGTTATGGTAATGAGCTTGAGTCTGTATTCACGATCCCGGATCCGGGATGGGGAGATCAGAAAGGTTAACTAACCTCCAGATGAGCTTCAATGCCATACAACTCTCCTTCCGTGGCCTCCAACTGCTATTAAATGCAAGTAAAACTAAATGCATGCTCTTCAACCGATCGCTGCACACATGTGCCCGCCCGTCCAGCATCACTACTCTGGATGGTTCTGACTTATGTGGACAACTACAAATACCTAGATGTCTGGCTAGACTGTAAACTCTCCTTCCAGACTCACATTAAGCAAGTCCAATCCAAAAGTGAATCTAAAATTGGCTTCCTATTTCGCAACAAAGCATCCATCACTCATGCTGCCAAACATACCCTCGTAAAACTGACTATCCTGGCGATCATTGACTTTGGCGATGTCAATTACAAAATAGCCTCCAACACTCTACTCAGCAAATTGGATGCAGTCTATCACAGTGCCATCCGTTTTGTCACCAAAGCCCCATATACTACCCACCACTGCGACCTGCATGCTATCGTTGGCTGGCCCTCGCTTCATATTCGTTGCCAAACCCACTGGCTCCAGGTCATCTATAAGTCTTTGCTAGGTAAAGCCCTGCCTTACCTCAGTTCACTGGTCACCATAGCAGCACCCACCCGTAGCACGTGCCCCAGCAGGTATATTTCACTGGTCAACCCCAAAGCCAATTCCTCCATCTGCCTCCTTTCCTTCCAGTTCTCTGCTGCCAATGACTGGAACGAACTGCAAAAATCACTGAAGCTGGAGACTCATATCTCCCTCACTAGCTTTAAGCACCAGCTGCCAGAGCAGCTCACAGTTCACTGCACCTGTGCATAGCTCATCTGTAAATAGCCTATCCAACTACCTCATCCCCATACTGTTATATTATTTATTTATTGTGCTCCTTTGAACCCCAGTATCTCTGCTTGCACCTCTATCACTCCAGTGTTTAATTGCTATATTGCAATTATTTTGCCACTATGGCCTACTTATTGCCTTAGCTCCCTTGTCCTACTGCATTTGCACACATTGTATATAGACTTTTCTACTGTATAATTGACTGTATGTTTGGATATTCCATGTGTAACTCTGTGTTGTTGTTTGTGTCGCACTGCTTTGCTTTATCTTGACCAGTTGTAAGTGAGAACTTGTTCTCAACTAGCCTACCTGGTTAAATAAAGGTGTTCTCAACTAGCCTACCTGGTTAAATAAAGGTGTTCTCAACTAGCCTACCTGGTTAAATAAAGGTGTTCTCAACTAGCCTACCTGGTTAAATAAAGGTGTTCTCAACTAGCCTACCTGGTTAAATAAAGGTGTTCTCAACTAGCCTACCTGGTTAAATAAAGGTGTTCTCAACTAGCCTACCTGGTTAAATAAAGGTGTTCTCAACTAGCCTACCTGGTTAAATAAAGGTGTTCTCAACTAGCCTACCTGGTTAAATAAAGGTGTTCTCAACTAGCCTACCTGGTTAAATAAAGGTGTTCTCAACTAGCCTACCTGGTTAAATAAAGGTGTTCTCAACTAGCCTACCTGGTTAAATAAAGGTGTTCTCAACTAGCCTACCTGGTTAAATAAAGGTGTTCTCAACTAGCCTACCTGGTTAAATAAAGGTGTTCTCAACTAGCCTACCTGGTTAAATAAAGGTGTTCTCAACTAGCCTACCTGGTTAAATAAAGGTGTTCTCAACTAGCCTACCTGGTTAAATAAAGGTGAAATAAATAAAGAAGTAAAAAACTTACAACAGTGCATGTACAATTTGTACAATTTGAACTTAACCTATACAGCGTTAACATAGAGCAGCTGGTAGGCAGCAGATTGGCTGTGGGTTATTACAACAAAATGTGGCTATAGTCCAGGCATTGATGCACTGGATGATACAGTAGAAGAACAAGGAGGCAAAATCACACTTTGTTAGAGTTTTCTTCATTTTTTATTTTTTTTAATTATTTTACAGCAGAAAGAATATAAAGCATTCAGAAAACATCTTCCATATTTTAAGGGCATTTCAAAACGTTTTGCATGGCTTCAGCAGCTTTTTTTTTAAACATATCCATCGAGTCAGTGACGCTTGTACATGCACAATTACAAAAATAAAACTTACAAACAAGAAAGAGGGGGAAGAAAAAGGAGAGAAAGCAAAACACAATAGGGGAAGCGAAAATAAGGAGTGGGTGAAATAATAGGGGAAGGAAAGAAAGAGAGGGTCACATAACAGGGAAAGACCGAGAGGAAGACAGTTATAGAGGAGAGGAAAATAGCTCTAACACTAGTTCACATGCAAAGTGTCAAGGACCCACGACTTTGTATTAAAGCAGGGCCATTTTTTTCTTCTTGGTTTGGAATTGATGAAAACGTGCAGTTCGGTAAAGGGTGCCATATAATTGCTGTCCATAAACTACTGAATGCTTGTCTTGCAATACTGGCATTTGCATAAGAGTACGTCGACTACATGTGTCCAATCATCTTTATCTTCACTAGGTCTATAGGTCTCCACAAAATAATGCTTATTGCTCTGTGTCCACAAGTGGAAAAGGTTGTGAGATGGTTTCTGCTCTGTTGTCTTGATGTGCCTACCTTTCAGTAGTTTGAGTGCATTGACAAAGGAAGAGGAGGAAATACCATCCAGTCCCTCAGGTCAATTAGCAGAGTGTAATGAAGGTAATAAAATCCATATGAAGTGCCTGTTATAGCTAACCTGTCATACCATCCAGAAGATGGCCATACCTGAAGGGCTTTTTTTGAAACCGTCCCTATAAGATCTGGTCATCTTCAACTACCCCAACGTACGTCTCAGGAAGACCTCATCTTCAACTACCCCAACGTACGTCTCAGGAAGACCTCATCTTCAACTACCCCAACGTACGTCTCAGGAAGACCTCATCTTCAACTACCCCAACGTACGTCTCAGGAAGACCTCATTCAGATGTTACATCATGTCATCATCCATATCTTAACTGAGATGAAATGTTGTATAACTGAGAATAGCTTTATAGACTATTTGAAGCTGTGTGTGATGTTATGACATAACCACAGATTCACACAGCAAGTCCTTATTTTAATGAGAACCATCAAGCCAGAGGAGGTCAAAGGTTAAAGTGTTACTAGACTCATAAGCATAGTCTATAAAAGAAAGGTAAGCATTTACGTAAGACTTTAAGCCCTAGTGTCCCATAATGCCTACAAATTAATTTGTCAGTTGTAGCCAAGACAGAAACAATTGACCATACGGTCAATTGTGATGAACTTGTCCTAATTATAATTATCTATACTACAATTACTTGTATCCCCTAGTTCTGTTATCGTGCCATTACGTCTCTCCTCAGCTCACCTTACTTACTTGAGAGGAAATGGATATCAATAATGCATCCAGGATCAGTAGTAATTTGTAAGTTTTATCCAGAAAGCACTGTATACTATTTCAATAGTGTGTCCTCTCTCTACACTGAATCACCATCAATGTCCTGCTCCACTTCCTCCTCCCCATTTTGGCACCCTGAGTAAAATACAGAAGGGAGGTGAGCGGTTCTCTAGGACTAGGAGCAGGCTAGGAAAATAACACATGATGAGCTCTCTCTGCTGAACTGTGTACAAGTGAGACTGACTATGCCCTGACATATCTGGATGTGTGCAGTGCAATGTACTGTCGCCTGCGTGTGTGTGTGTGTGTCTGTGTGTTGTTGCCTCGTAAAATACTTGCGGTATACTGTTGGTTTGGGAGCACACTATTTTTAGATCCAAATGAATAAAAATGAATAAATGAATTTAAAAAAACGTGCTTCTAGAAAAACTTTCCCTCCTGCTACCCCAAGAAACATGGTCAGTAAATACTGCAGATTGATCATAGTTTGTATTTTTAGGATTCTTCTCTGCCTTCCAATCAACTGCCCTCCATCTTTCAGAGTTCTGTGACACGTCATACAAACGTTCTTCGCTTTACAGAACAGTAAGTCTTTTACAAGTCTATCTGACTACCGATTTTAGAAAAATAAGCATGCTTTGGGTGCAGTTCAGTCACCCAGTTAACTATTTTACCCATGCAAGCATAATAAAACCTTCCCATATTGCCACAGCAGTGCATTAGCTGGCATTCTTACCACTATCTGAATGATGAATGCAAGGCAATAAAACCACAAAAGTTATGGAATGGAATTCTCATGGTTTCAACAGGCAGTTCCAATAGAAAATAAAAAGGCTGAGAATGTTGACAAGACGGAACGCATTGCGTGGGGATACTGAGTTGGTTAAGGGAAGACTGTCACCGGACTGAATTTAGTGATGGTTTTTGGATTGATATATGGTATGATGGATTCAGGTGATCTTTTTCTCTCCAAAGCCATGTTTTTCTCCTTTAGGTACAGTACATCGCATGCTTCCTGACATTGGCTTTGTGCGATCAATCGGGATATGATTAGGCACTTTCTACATAAACACTCTGAAAATAGGTTTACATATCAAGTCTCTGTGAAATAAACACAACCATACAGAGAAATAAACCCAGCAGTATATAATCATTAAAAACAGAACAGATAACAGGGTCTGAGACGAAATTCAGCAAGTTAAACAACAACACATAATTGTCCAATGGCATTTCACACCTTGTTTGAATAATGAACGTCATCACTTGAATGCCACCTGGTTGTTTTGATATGAATATAATATATTTCAGCAGAACTGCAAAAACCAGCAGACTACTGTATAGTCTATATCATGGACTCACAGATCAAATCAACTGGTATCAATGTTTCTGTTCCCACCACTCACATGTCATAATCTTTCAAACACGTCGGTCCACTGGTGCATCTTGTCACATTTACAGGTTTATACATCCCTCACTTTTGCTCATTGACTTGGCTGTGCTGATCCATAATAGGTCATATGTTTCACTATAATCTATACATCACTGTTTAATTGTGTTATTTTTAGCACCTTAGATTGTTTAAACAAGTGTTCCTCCTGTAAGTAAATTACCAATTTACTTTTACAAAGAATACCAGCCGAGAGACGCTACACATGTACCTCGTTCACTGTGGCCACATTACATTCTGACAAAGAATAATTCTGGTCTGTCCAGACCCTGACAGCCTTAGTCAAGTTAAGCCTCCAGCCCAAAAAGTATTGTCTTGTGTCAGCAGTTTGATACATTGATCTAGTCTATTTCAGGGTTTCCCAAACTCGGTCCAAAGCTCAATGATTTAATAATCAAAGCTCAATGAAAGCTCAATGATTTAATAATCAAAGCTCAATGATTTAATAATCAAAGCTCAATGATTTAATAATCAAAGATCAATGATTTAATAATCAAAGATCAATGATTTAATAATCAAAGCTCAATGATTTAATAATCAAAGCTCAATGATTTAATAATCAAAGCTCAATGATTTAATAATCAAAGATCAATGATTTAATAATCAAAGCTCAATGATTTAATAATCAAAGATCAATGATTTAATAATCAAAGATCAATGATTTAATAATCAAAGCTCAATGATTTAATAATCAAAGCTCAATGATATAATAATCAACGCTCAATGATTTAATAATCAACGCTCAATGATGTCATCGCCTGTGCATTGTCCTATTAAACAAATTATGATTTAATAATCAAAGCTCGATGATTTCATCACCTGTGTGTTGTCCTATTAAATAAATTATGATTTAATATATATATTTTATTTATTTAACCTTTATTTAACTAGGCAAGTCAGTGAAGAAACAAATTCAGGGGCAGAACGACAGATTTTTACCTTGTCAGCTCGGGGATTCCATCTAGCAACCTTTCGGTTACTGGCCCAACGAACTAACCACTAGGCTACCTATTAAACAAATGTTAAATCAACCTCAATTATAAAAATAAAAACAACAGGGCTGAGATTCACATGGACAAGGCTGCCATTTACAATCCTTATATGAAGACAATCCATACAAACATGCACACTAACAACGCAATCCCTCTTTCTCATACAGTAGGCTTTTTTGCACTTAAAATGTTACTGACCAGTGATCCCTGTGTATTTGGTGATGATGGCAAAAAAGCTTGGGTTGTTCTGACGTGTGATAACAAAAGAGAAATGAGAGACTTAAAAGTTGCTGTAGAAATATTTATCCCTCTACAATGTGTACTGTGTACCTCTATCTGTGATCCTCTGCCAGTCGGGATGGGACCTTGTGGTCTTTAATGCTAGTGTCTATTTCATTGAGTCGGGATGGGACCGTGTGGTCTTTAATGCTAGTGTCTATTTCATTGTATGATTATCTGTTCTGCTAAGATTAACTTCATTCTCTTGTTAAGCAATATAGCATTCACATTACTTGGCACCATTGGCAAAAGATTCTTGGTAGCCCAAAACAAAAATGTAAACATAAACATACTTGTCTTAAGATCATTTTGCAGATTTCTCCTAACTCTAAATACGTTATCTTTTTTAAAAGTTTTTAGCATTTGCAATAATGTCATGCTTTCGCAAAATGTTTATCCCAAGAACAATCAAAATAAAATAAAATACTCTTATAGTGAAATACTTTTAATCATTTTACAGAGCATAGCCACTACTGCTTTTGTTGAGTTTTTTTTAACCTTTGTTCATGTTTTTCATGCACATAGCTCATTTTTGTCCCAGGTATTTACACTATATACAAACAATACAACCATACTTCTTAGGCATTCAAACAAAACTATACAAATATTCTGTTTTTGTCTCATACCTGTTTTTGACCCCTTTTTAATGAATAAAATAATATATTTCTAAAATACAATCCCCTTTGGGTAAATGTTTTTCCCTACCTTCAGCCTTCTTTATATACAGAAACTGCTCAATTGTCAAAAATATGGATTTGTCTAACCCCTTTTTTTGGGACTAGCTTAGGGACCCCTCAAAGAATCTCTAAGACGTCAAGGCAATGTATGTGATCTTCCCCTCAAAAGCCCTCACAGGCCCTGAAGTTCATTTAAAATGTATGTGATCTTCCCCTCAAAAGCCCTCACAGGCCCTGAAGTTCATTTAAAAAGAACAACAATAACCTTCATGACTGTAATCATTACAACACAAAAGAGTCAAGTTTTCTTTTCTTTTTAGAATACCGAGGAAACAAATGAAATAAGGCGACAGAAAAAGGAAAGATGAGGATGTAGGTATAATCTCAGGAACTAGAGGGTATGACTCTTGGGAGAATAGGTTGGTACATGGGCCACTCAGTTGCATTTGAACATGAAGACAAAAGCAAAGCATTGAAATTCAGAGAATACAGACCTAACCTCCAGCACACAGGTGAAGATTTTCACCCATAGGCATGCATATTTGATCAAATCGACAACACAGAGTTTTGAAGAGACAAGTCAGTTGTAAATCGGTCATGGGCATGAGCACAAAACAGATTCAAGCAAAGAGGAATAGAAAAGAGAATAAAACAATAATATAAAAAATAAGAAGAAGAATTGTAATTCCATTGAATCCCCCTATCCCTTGCCTTACAGTACATAACCCCCCCCAAACCTAGATAACAAAAAAAGCCATTGTTTTAATAAGCCCCACCCATTTCTGCTCACACCCCTCCTACATTCATATGTAACCCCACCCCTTTGGACTGACTGGCGGGGTAGAGCACAGCGTAACAGGAAGGGTAATTTTGATCTATTTATCATACTAGTTACCATACTGAATGTATTCATCTAACTGTCGACAGGGAGTGTATGTGTGCAAATGGATCAATGTATTACTGAGATTTTTTGGTTCATTAAGTTACATTTTTTTTCTTCTTCAAATGGAATAATCAGTCACTTAAAAAAATATGAAATACAATTACAGCCCAGTCCCAAATGTGTTTCTGCTTCTGTCATGTTTCCTTGTGTTCTGGCCGGCATCTGCCTCCATCCTTGGCGTCTTATCCTCTTCCTTTGATCCACAGGGACCTTTTCAGACATGTCCAGCATTCCTCTTCCTTTACCGTCTTAAACCTAGACTCCGATACTCCCAAAAAGACAAAACAATCCATGAAAAAGTGCAAAAAATGCCATGAAGCAAATGTTCTGCCCCCCACAGCTTCTTCCCCTTAGTTTCTAATTATACACTCTCCAACATAAACAACGTCAGAGGGAAAAGATAAAGGTGAAAAATGCTGTTGTTAGAAGTAGAAGTAGAGTCAGCCACGCTGTCGTAGTAGTAGTAATAATAATCGCAGTGTTTTCACTGAACTGTTTTTTTTTCTTCTTCTCTTGAAAAATGTTTTGGGTATAAAGGGACAAAGAAAACAGGAAGAGTCAGGAGGAGAGTGATGTCACATTGTGAGGGGGCTCTTCTGAAGGTTTTCATGTTCCTTGGCCCTTTTCAATTCGTTCACTCTGAAACACAGACAGAGAGACAGAAGTCATTTAAACAGGGGTCTATGACCGCCAACACAGATCACTTCTCACAGGATGATTCTGTACTCTGTTTCAAACCATTCCCGAGAGAGAGACAGATATGACACCTTTCCCGAGAGAGAGACAGATAGGACACCTTTCCCGAGAGAGAGACAGATAGGACACCTTTCCCGAGAGAGAGACAGATAGGACACCTTTCCCGAGAGAGAGACAGATAGGACACCTTTCCCAAGAGAGACAGATAGGACACCTTTCCCGAGAGAGAAACAGATAGGACACCTTTCCAGAGAGAGAAACAGATAGGACACCTTTCCCAAGAGAGAGAGACAGATAGGACACCTTTCCCGAGAGAGAGACAGATAGGACACTTTTCCCGAGAGAGACAGGTAGGACACCTTTCCCGAGAGAGAGACAGATAGGACACCTTTCCCGAGAGAGAAACAGATAGGACACCTTTCCCGAGAGAGAGACAGATAGGACACCTTTCCCAAAAGAGAGAGAGACAGATAGGACACCTTTCCCGAGAGAGAAACAGATAGTACACCTTTCCCAAAAGAGAGAGAGACAGATAGGACACCTTTCCCGAGAGAGACAGAGAGATGAAGATCGACATAGCCCTTGTCAACGGGACCTGGTGCTGATTTGGAAAGAAAACATTGATCAATCAAACTGGATCTCATCTAGTCTAAATGATTCTGCTAAATCACTACGTCTTATGGCTCACTGAACCCATTCCTTCAGTACTTGATATTTTAATAGGTCAACTAACTTTGAAACTTGAGAATGGTTCTTAAAGCAGTTGGATTTACTTTTAAACTCATGAGAATATAATGTGATTGAAAAAAGGTCTCTTGATAATTAAACTCTCCAAAACTAATCTCAGGAGAGGAAACAGGAGTCCCTTGACAAGTCCACCAAATATTTGCTGGGCTGAAAGAGACCCTCAAGGTAGGCAGAGATTTACTAATTGGTTTGTATTTGGAATGTTGCTATGCACCAAATAAATGACTATATTACTCAAGAATTGTGTGTCAATTAATTTCATCAGTGGAATGTATTATTGTGTCTATCACTAAATTATGAAATACAAACACAATTGAAAATTGAAGGCATTTAATTTGTGAAAGAGGTGAAAATGTATTAAGACTACAATAGTCTAACCAATCTTGTACTGCATTTGTATTGGGAACTGACATTACCTTGGCATTCCACTTGTGAACCATGTCCAAACTGAGCCAGAGCCAAACACTACATTATACCCCAGCATGTACAATAGACTCAATAGATCTGACTGTAAGTCACTAGCCAATTACTGTTCCATATCATAATTAATAGACACTTGCCCTGTGGTAATTGTATTACTGACTACAACACTGGGATTGGTGTATATTCTCTGACTCCCTTCGGTCTCTATACTGCTTCTGAGAGAGCTTTTTTCCCTTGTAGGTAAACAGGATGAGTGGACAATGAGTGGACAATTTGTGGACAATGCAGTCCATTTGACATGAGTTTATACATGCACAGTGGGGCGAAAAAGTATTTAGTCAGCCACCAATTGTGCAAGTTCTCTCACTTAAAAAGATGAGAGGCCTGTAATTTTCATCATAGGTACACTTCAACTATGACAGCCAAAATGAGAAAAAAAATCCAGAAAATCACATTGTAGGATTTTTTATGAATTTATTTGCAAATTATGGTGGAAAATAAGTATTTGGTCAATAACAAAAGTTTATCTCAATACTTTGTTATATACCCTTTGCTGGCAATGACTAGGTCAAACGTCTTCACAAGGTTTTCACACACTGTTGCTGGTATTTTGGCCCATTCCATTTTCTATGGGGTTGAGATCTGGAGACTGGCTAGGCCACTCCAGGACCTTGAAATGCTTCTTACGAAGCCACTCCTTCGTTGCCCGGGCGGTGTGTTTGGGATCATTGTCATGCTGAAAGACCCAGCCACATTTCATCTTCAATGCCCTTGCTGATGGAAGGAGGTTTTCACTTAAAATCTCACGATACATGGCCCCATTCATTCTTTCCTTTACACGGATCAGTCGTCCTGGTCCCTTTGCAGCAAAACAGCCCCAAAGCATGATGTTTCCACCCCCATGCTTCACAGTAGGTATGGTGTTCTTTAGATGCAACTCAGCATTCTTTGTCCTCCAAACACGACGAGTTGAGTTTTTACCAAAAAGTTATATTTTGGTTTCATCTGACCATATGACATTCTCCCAATCTTCTTCTAGATCATCCAATTGCTTTCCAGCAAACTTCAGACGGGCCTGGACATGTACTGGATTAAGTAGGGGGACACGTCTGGCACTGCAGGATTTGAGTCCCTGGCGGCGTAGTGTGTTACTGATGGTAGGCTTTGTTACTTTGATCCCAGCTCTCTGCAGGTCATTCACTAGGTCCCCCCGTGTGGTTCTGGGATTTTTGCTCACCGTTCTTGTGATCATTTTGACCCCATGGGGTGAGATCTTGCGTGGAGCCCCAGATCGAGGGAGATTATCAGTGGTCTTGTATGTCTTCCATTTCCTAATAATTGCTCCCACAGTTGATTTCTTCAAACCAAGCTGCTTACCTGTTGCAGATTCAGTCTTCCCAGCCTGGTGCAGGTCTACAATTTTGTTTCTGGTGTCCTTTGACAGCTCTTTGGTCTTGGCCATAGTGGAGTTTGGAGTGTGACTGTTTGAGGTTGTGGACAGGTGTCTTTTATGCTGATAACAAGTTCAAACAGGTGCCATTAATACAGGTAACGAGTGGAGGACAGAGGAGCCTCTTAAAGAAGAAGTTACAGGTCTGTGAGAGCCAGAAATCTTGCTTGTTTGTAGGTGACCAAATACTTATTTTCCACCAAAATTTGCAATTAAATTCATTAAAAATCCTACAATGTGATTTTCTGGATTTTTTTCTCATTTTGTCTGTCATAGTTGAAGTGTACCTATGATGAAAATTACAGGCCTCTCTCATCTTTTTAAGTTGGAGAACTTGCACAATTGGTGGCTGACTAAATACTTTTTTGCCCCACTGTATATAACCCCAATATCCTTTACCTGGTATCACTGAGCTTAGTAGTGAGCCCCCACAGTGCTGTATATGTAGGTTTAGTGTTTTTCACTGTGCTATTTCCTCTTCCTCTCAGTCTGAGATGTTGTTCCCCTGAGGTGTGAATCCATTACTGGTACACTTCCTGCTGTTCTAACTCCCTGGAGGTAAAGGGGACTTCCCATTGTTTGTGTTGTACTGCTAGTCTGACTATGACCCGCATGTGCTATCACATCACTGTAACCCAGATCATGACAAACATGCATGCTATCACATCTTTATAGTACTATATCTACCTCACCTGCTCTCGGAGCACAGTGACCCATATTCTACAGTATAACATACCCCAACCCGGTCTCAGAGCATTTCCTATTATTCTGTATGTAAATCTGAGACACTCCATTTAGTATGATATGTTACATATGGTATGGTTACATAAAACAGATGGTAACTTTAGGCAAAAACTATATGGATATGAGTGTCTGCTAAATGACTTAAATGTAAAAGGATACATTCAAAAGGCCCCATTGTCTCAGAAGATGAACTACAGTGTCTGTGACTCATACAGATGATGAGGCTGATGAGAACTGTCATATAGGTATTTTTGTCAATATGCCCAAAGTCTTTCTGGAAGAGTAGTCAGACAGACACACAGTTTGTATCCATGAGGAATTTCTATAATATTTTCAGTAATGATGCATGTGTATTTGAAGCAGCCCTGAACTAGTGAGAGCTCCCAATGAAATGCCTAGAGGAGCTTTGACATTTTGAGTAAACAAAACCCAAGGGGGGTCATAACCCCCTCTACTGTGTCATGTGGGGCGCAGCTGTTTGAGAGAGAACATCCGTCCCATAGCATGCCTGGGGGTACATTTTAAAGAGCAAGGCCCATAGAGGTGTCACCAGTCATGCAACATAGTAAACATGATGTGAATAGGCATCTTCATAACCACACAAAACAAAACATGTAATAATGAAAATAAAATCATTTCCAGAGGGGAGAAAGAGGTGCCTGTTAAGTGTTACGGTGACATAGTCATTCATAAGCATAGGTTAGTTTAATAAGAGTAAAGTTACATTTGATCTGAGTTTGAGCTTCTCAGTCAGTCCACCTGTGGCTCCAGTAGGCAGCCTTCATGCAAGCAGGCATCAAGCAACAGTGATGGACAAGATAGGGGGAGGAAGACAGTGAGAGAGAGAGAGAGAGAGAGGAAGGGAGAGATGGATGGAGAAAAGCGAAAGATAGAGGAAAAAGGGGGAGATAGAAAGAGTGGATGAAGACAACGACCCAGCAGATAAAACTATTGTTAGAGAGAGAGAGATAGAGAGAGGCAGAGACATACAGTGTGGACAGGGAAGAGAGAGAAGCACGAACTGAGTTGCTGAGGCTGCACTCACCCGCTTGAACAGTCTATGGTCCATCAAGGGGCTTCGCATAAACAGCAAAACAATACCAGACAGCTATTAGCACAAGTAGGAACTGTGAGGAAAGGAAGGTGGGCGAGGAGAAGAGAGTAGGGGTGCGAGGAGAAGAGAGTAGGGGGGCGGGGAGAGGAGGTTAGGGGAGCAAGGAGAGGAGAGTGGGGGGGCGAGGAAGAGAGAGTAGGGGGCGAGGAAAAGAGAGTAGGGGGGCGAGGAAAAGAGAGTAGGGGTGAGGAAAAGAGAGTAGGGGCGAGGAAAAGAGAGTAGGGGGCGAGGAAAAGAGAGTAGGGGGCGAGGAAAAGAGAGTAGGGGCGAGGAAAAGAGAGTAGGGGCGAGGAAAAGAGATTAGGGGGCGAGGACAAGAGAGTAGGGGGCGAGGAAAAGAGAGTAGGGGTGCGAGGAGAAGAGAGTAGGGGGGCGGGAGAGGAGAGTGGGGGGGTGAGGAAGAGAGAGTAGGGGGCGAGGAAAAGAGAGTAGGGGGCGAGGAAAAGAGAGTAGGGGTGCGAGGAGAAGAGAGTAGGGGGCGAGGAAAAGAGAGTAGGGGGCGAGGAAAAGAGAGTAGGGGGGTGAGGAAAAGAGAGTAGGGGGGTGAGGAAAAGAGAGTAGGGGGCGAGGAAAAGAGAGCAGGGGGTGAGGAAAAGAGAGTAGGGGCGAGGAAAAGAGAATAGGGGTGCGAGGAGAAGAGAGTAGGGGGCGAGGAAAAGAGAGTAGCGGGCGAGGAAAAGAGAGCAGGGGGCGAGGAAAAGAGAGTAGGGGAGAGGAGGTTAGTAAGGGGCGAGGAAAAGAGAGTAGGGGGCGAGGAAAAGAGAGTAGGGGCGAGGAAAAGAGAGTAGGGGGCGAGGAAAAGAGAGTAGGGGGCGAGGAAAAGAGAGTAGGGGCGAGGAAAAGAGAGTAGGGGGCGAGGAAAAGAGAGTAGGGAGCGAGGAAAAGAGAGTAGGGAGCGAGGAAAAGAGAGTAGGGAGCGAGGAAAAGAGAGTAGGGGTGCGGGGAGAGGAGGTTAGTAAGGGGCGAGGAAAAGAGAGTAGGGGCGAGGAAAAGAGAGTAGGGGGCGAGGAAAAGAGAGTAGGGAGCGAGGAAAAGAGAGTAGGGGTGCGGGGAGAGGAGGTTAGTAAGGGGCGAGGAAAAGAGAGTAGGGGTGAGGAAAAGAGAGTAGGGGCGAGGAAAAGAGAGTAGGGGGCGAGGAAAAGAGAGTAGGGGGCGAGGAAAAGAGAGTAGGGGGCGAGGAAAAGAGAGTAGGGGTGAGGAAAAGAGAGTAGGGGGGCGAGGAGAAGAGAGTAGGGGGCGAGGAAAAGAGAGTAGGGGCGAGGAAAAGAGAGTAGGGGGCGAGGAAAGAGAGTAGGGGCGAGGAAAAGAGAGTTGGGCGAGGAAAAGAGAGTAGGGGCGAGGAAAAGAGAGTAGGGGGTGAGGAAAAGAGAGTAGGGGCGAGGAAAAGAGAGTAGGGGCGAGGAAAAGAGAGTAGGGGGCGAGGAAAAGAGAGTAGGGGGTGAGGAAAAGAGAGTAGGGGGTGAGGAAAAGAGAGTAGGGGCGAGGAAAAGAGAGTAGGGGGTGAGGAAAAGAGAGTAGGGGCGAGGAAAAGAGAGTAGGGGGTGAGGAAAAGAGAGCAGGGGGTGAGGAAAAGAGAGCAGGGGGTGAGGAAAAGAGAGTAGGGGGTGAGGAAAAGAGAGTAGGGGGTGAGGAAAAGAGAGTAGGGGGCGAGGAGAAGAGAGTAGGGGGCGAGGAGAAGATAGTTTGGGTGCGAGGAGAAGAGAGTAGGGGGCGAGGAGAAGAGAGTAGGGGGCGAGGAAAAGAGAGTAGGGGGCGAGGAGAAGAGAGTAGGGGGCGAGGAAAAGAGAGTAGGGGGCGAGGAGAAGAGAGTAGGGGGCGAGGAGAAGAGAGTAGGGGGCGAGGAGAAGATAGTTTGGGTGCGAGGAGAAGAGAGTAGGGTTGCGAGGAGAAGAGAGTATAGGGCGGGGAGAAGAGAGTAGGGGGCGAGGAGAAGAGAGTAGGGGGCGAGGAGAAGATAGTTTGGGTGCGAGGAGAAGAGAGTAGGGTTGCGAGGAGAAGAGAGTAGGGTTGCGAGGAGAAGAGAGTATAGGGCGGGGAGAAGAGAGTAGGGGGCGAGGAGAAGAGAGTAGGGGGCGAGGAGAAGAGAGAAGTGGACGAGGAGAAGAGTGTAGGGGGCGAGGAGAAGAGAGAAGTGGACGAGGAGAAGAGAGGAGGGGACGAGGAGAAGAGAGGAGTGGGCGAGGAGAGGAGAGGGCGAGGAGAGTAGGGGGCAAGAAGAGAGTAGGGGGGCAAGAAGAGAGTAGGGGTGCGAGGAGAAGAGAGTAGGGGGCGAGGAGAGGAGGGGGGTGAGGAGAGGAGAGTGGATAGGATAGGAGGGGGGTCTCTGAAGTGTTGTATATAACCCCCCAACCTTTTGTATCGTCCAAAAAATAAATAAAATAGAGACATGAAAACAGAGAACTTGTCTTATCAGATCTGTGCATACTCATTCCTGCCATCTAACGTGTAGTAAACCCTTCATATATCTAGCAAATCCCTACGCTGAATGGTTGTGTGTTTGTGTGTGAATATAACAAACCTATTTAAAAAACCCATATGAGTTAGTGTTGTGGGCGGGGCTTACCTGTGGCGGCAGCGGCGGAGAAACCTCATGATCTTCCTGGCAGCCTGATCCTGCCTCTTAGAAAGCAGACTACTTCTACAACACACAAGACAAGAGGGAACACACTTTTTAGAGGGTCCACAGTCAACAAAATACACTGTGGTTGTGTGTAGCTAGTCTAGTTCTCAAATTCAACCATGCTTTTAAACTTTATTTTGGAGATTCTGTATAGCATGGGTACTGTCCTCTCCAATCCTTTTTTAACTAATTGGTCTTTTGACTAATCAGAACAGCTTTGAAAAATATTGGGTGTGAAAAGATCTGATGTGAATGGTCAAAAGACCAATTAGTGTTCAAAAATATACTAATTGGGCTGCCTGTGTAAACACAGCCGTAGTGTCTTCATCAATATATACACATGTGCACAGTCCTTGTATGTTTAAAATCTAATTAATTTATGCATGAGCACAGGAGGACACCATGACCCTGGGGACTGCAAATGGGGCTGCAGTTGATCATCCCTTACAAATGGATTTCCCCAAGGGAAGTCTGCAAGGTCAAGTGGAGAAGAGCATAACTATCCTGTAATGAGCCTCCTGTACGTGTCAGTGTGTGTTGCTGTGTGTGTGTGTGTGTGTGTGTGTGTGTGTGTGTGTGTCAGTGCATTTAGCTACTTGTGCTGCTGTGTGTCAGTGTGAGTGGTAGCTACTTTGTGTGTGAGTGTGTGTGTGTGTTGATGTGTGTGTTTAGCTTCCTGGGCGTGTGTTGTGTGTATGCATCAGAGCATATCACTGTGTATGCATACCTGAGTTTGTGTTGCACCAGGGCAGCGGCGGCTCCTTGCCGGTGGAGCCTGAGCCTGCCAAACTCCTTGTAGCCGCGGTAGTACTGCTGGATCAGCACGGCTGCCCGCCTGCTCTGCTGGAACTTCTTCTGCTCCTGGTAGCTGCGGAACTTACTCTGGATAAGAATGGCGGCCTGCGTCATCTTCTTATAAAGTGCATACTGCCACAAAAAGGACCAGAGAGAGGAGGATATACAGAGTCAGGAACAGGGGGTTGGGAAGACCCAAACGATGGCCTCAAATGCAGACATTGTCTGATTCATACTATATGGCCAAACCAAACCAAGCCGAACTAGGCTGACCTGGTTAGGCATTCACTATAGTTGCTGGAACCGTGCTGGAAAGGAAAATATACTAGCCAACATAATAGGGTTTATGTCTGCCCTAGAGTGTGAATCAGGCAATATTACTGGACTTAGGAAAGGTGCTGATGTAGGTTATGAGTATCAATATAACCAAGTCAAGTGTGATAATCTGAGACGGTCAAAAAAACAAGCAAAGTTTGACATGTGTTCTGCCCTCTGGTGGCTTTGAGTCTCTAGTGACTCTTATCAAGGAGTGCCATTTTAAACCCTAAAACCTTTTTACAAAAATAACAATTTAAAAATGAAAGACAGTGAAAAGATGTTACCTTCAAGGCTATCCATGTTAGCTTGTAAACAAAGCAAAGGTGAGATTGTGAATCACAAACAGGAATGAACAAGGATCAGCCTGAGCCTAGGAAAATGGACTAAACTGAGTAAAGTGAAACGCTTGTCTAAAAGTCCCTAATTAAGGTATTACAATCTGTCCTGGATCTAACCAGTATCTGTAAGGTCATGGAATATGGACAACACATCTCCATGTGTGTTGTAAGGGGCTGACTGTGCCCAGCTTACCTGTTTGTATTTCTTGTAACAACGCTGAATGACTGCCGCAGCTACTTCCTGTTGCTCTCTGAATGGGCGTCCCTGTGAGAGAGTAAAGTAGGAGAAGTCAGAGGTCAGAGTATTGGAAGTGGTGTAGTAGTCTATTATAGAGGGACACTGCTCCCTGAGGTCTCTTCCTGGGCCCAGGGCCCTGGTTGTCTGGAGGACAGACAGAGGACCTGGGGTTGAGGACGCTGGGGGAGAGGCTCCATCCTGGGCTGGGAGAGGAGAGAGGTAGCTGGTGGTGCCAGCCCAGTGTTGCTCTCCTCCCCAGTCTCAGCTGGCAGAGGGGTAGAACAGATGACTGTGAACGACAGCGAACAGTTTGAGACGTGGAAAGTCATTAAAGCTAGCTATGGGGGATAGGTAGCAAGGTGAGGAAGTGGGGCAGGTGGGGGCGAAGTGAGGCTGGGCGGGGTGTGTGGAGCTGGTTAAGGACAGGCAGCAGCGGGCACCACACACATTATTTAAAGAGTAAGAGAGAGAGGGAAAGAGAAAGAGAGGGACAGAGAGAGAGAGATTATAGGGAGCAGTGCAGTCGTTTCTTAAAGCAAGGCCATGCTCTGCTCGAAGCAAACTTTGCCCATGCTGAAACCACAGGGACCACATAGTTTGAGTGTGTCTTAGTGAGACAGATACAGAGAAAGAAAGATGGGATAACATATGAGTGTTAATTAACCTATTAACATAATCCATTGATGATTACTGGGTGAGCATAGATAGTGTCTTGTGCACTCAGAACACTTGGACACAGACCAGGATGTAGTTTTGTTCATATAGCAACCTTTCCAGATTCAAGGGACCCATTCATAACTTGACATTTCACCTGATAACATTAAGGTCAACACCACATCAAAATAGAGTGGAAGTCCTAATAACGTTGCTGTACATTGTTTTGTACAGCAGGTTTGTTACTGTGTGTGGTACCTCCTCCCGGCCTGTACCTTGTACTTGCGGAAGGCAGTTTGGACAAGACGGGCGGCCTCGTACAGCTCCCTCTGCTCGGGGTCGGACAGGGTGAGCTGGGCCAAGTCTCTCTCCACCTTGTTGTTAGAGGCCTGGAGGAACTCGCTCCAGTCGGCCGGGGAGGGCAGGGTGGGCCTCTCCATGGACCCCTCCCTCAGGGGAGACCCCCCTGGGCTGGGGCTGGAGGATGGAGTCAGAGGATCACTGTACAGAGATCTGGAAGGGGAGAGAGCCAGGGAGGAGCAGGGGATGGTGACAGTTTAAAAAGTAGTCAGCTAAGTGTTGTTATCTGAAGATATATACTGAACAAAAATATAAAATGCAACATGCAACAAGTTCTAAGATTTTACTGAGAATACATTAATTAGGCCCTAATCTATGGATTTCACATGACTGGGAAGAGGTACAGCCACCCACTGGGGAGCCAGGCCCTGCCAATCAGAATACGTTTTCCCCCCAAAAAGGGCTTTATTACAGACAGAAATACTCCTCAGCATTTGGAGGTCTTGAGGTAGCGTGGTTACACGTGGTCTGCAGTTGTGAGGCCAGTTTGACGTATTGCCAAATTCTCTAAAACGACGTTGGAGGCAGCTTACGGCAGAGAAATGAAAATAAAATGATCTGGCAACAGCTCTGTTGAACATTTCTGCAGTCAGCATGCCAATTGCATGCTCCCTCAAAACTTGAGAGATCTGTGGCATTGTGTTGTGTGACAAAACTGCCCATTTTAAAGTGGCCTTCTATTGTTCCCAGCACAAGGTGCACCTGTGTAATGATCATGCAGTTTAATCATATTCTTGATATGCCACACCTGCCAGGTGGATGGATTATCTTGGCAAATGAGATATGCTCACTAACAGAGATGTACAAATTTGTGCTCAAAATTTGAGAGAAATAAGCTTTTTGTGCATATGGAACATTTCTGGGATTTTTTATTTCAGCTCATGAAACATGGGACCAACACTTTACATGTTGCATGTATATTTCTGTTCAGTGTAGTTCCAATAGACTACTGCTATGTCAAGCACAGAAAATATTTTGTAAAACGTTTAGGGTCAGGTTCCCAGATCAGAATTAAGCCTACGTTGCACATTAGACAAGGTATAAGCTTAATTTGCGTACAGGAAACCAGACCTAGATCACATTCAGTCCAGAGTGCGTCTCTGTTGTGTTGCTCACCGTAGCTGTATGATGCTGGGAAGCTGCTCCACGTCTCCGAGGTAACTGGCCAACCAGCTCATGGTGTTGCTGACCCCAGCACTGTCCAGGGGCACTCCATCCAGGGCCACAAAGTCCTCCCTCTTGATTCTCTCTGGGGTCGCCTCAATGATATGCTCTGCCAGAGTCATCATGTTGTCCTGCAGGGGGAGAATCACCCAGGATTGAGTATACTATAGATCACACACTTAGCACATTGTCATGTCATTGCCTATTTTCTTGTAAACTCTGCTTTTTGGTTATTGTGCAACATTCTTATTTTCATTGTCTGAGATGTGTCCACATTATGAGTGTTGAGTGTGAGAATTCAATCTAAGGAACAATGAACATTAAACATGATCCATGTCAAGACAATGACGTTTAGGATGATTATGATCATAACCGTCACAATAATTGTTATTGTTATTGCTGTGCTGTCCTCCCCCTCATCTCCCAGGCTCAGCCTCAGTAGCAGTGTGACTGTGATGGATGGCAGAAGGCTCCCTTGGCTGTGAGAGCCGATCAATGGATGGAGTTTATTATGTGGTGATGGAGGTCCACGCACTGCCAGGGAGGCCTAGGTTCTGTGTGTGTGTGTGTGTGTGTGTGTGTGTGTGTGTGTAGGGGTGGACACCATCCACTCTGTGTGTTGACTTCACACGTCAGGGCGTCCAGTGGCATGGCCCAACAGAGCTGCAGGTGGTCAATTTCAATTTTCTTGTCATGTTTATTAACTGACAGTCCAGATTGATAGACTTGATGTTGCAACTATGACATGCTACAGATGTGGTGGTCTGGTAAACTAGTGTGAATGTAAGTGCAATGAGCAGGCGGATGAACAGGGTTGGCAGTGGAGTGAGTGGTAAACAGTAGAGTAACAGTCTTCATGGTAAAATGTACAGTAACTATCTCTAGCAAACTTATGATGAAGAGTAGACTTGAATAAAGAGACAGTGGAGAGTAGGGTGACTTCACTGACCTGCAGGTCGTCCATCTGCGTCATACAGTCCTGGTTCTCCAGGTGTTCTCTGTAGGAAAACAGCTCAGTGTCCACCATCTCTCTCTCAGCCATCACCAGCATGTTCCCCAGCTGTTCCCTCTGTCTCAGCCTGCTAGCCAGCTTCTCCTTCCCCAGGCTGCTGCCCCCAGAGTCCCCTGAACCCTTTCTGCCTAAGCCCCTGCTGGAGAAACCCTCCCTAGAGCTCCACTTGGCTACCCCTGCTCCTCCAGAGCTTCCCCCACCCGAGAGACTTTTGTCTGGGCTGAGGCCCTCAGGGGACGGGCTCTTGGTGCTGAAGGACAGCTTGTGGAGCTGCTGTTGCTCCAGGCTCAGCGGGACAGACATGGCCTTGTCGGGCCTGGCCTGGAACAGCTCCGGGTTGGGCTTGTGTTTCTTGGCCAAGGGAAGGTCTCGCTGGCACTCACTGCTGTAGTAGTTGGAGGGCTCGGATCTCGGCCTTCTCAAGTCTGCAGAAGGGTTACAAGATACTATTTTAGAGCCATTTAAGCAAACTGTATCAACAAAACTTTGTTGTCTTAAGGTATTTTCTGTTGCCCCTTTCCCCCACTGATACCAGTGTGGGGCCTCCCTCTCCTTCAGTCTGCATTGACCTGGGTTGAGGTTGGTGGAGGTGGTGGAGGTAGTGGTGGTGGTGGCGGTACCGCCTTTCTTTCCGCCGGGCGCCATCAGTCCATCGCTGGCCCATGTGACCATCCAGCTGTCTGAGGTGGGAGCATCGTGGGGGGTGGGGGAGAAGGACATGCGCGTGGTGGGGGGCAGAGGTGCAGGGGGCTGCTGTTCCTCTCTTTGCAGCTGCTCCAGACACTCGGCCAGCTTGGTGTGGCCGCGGGAGCGGGCGATGGACAGGGGCAGGCGTCCCAGAGAGTCAGGGATGGCCAGGGCCCGTCGGTCCCACTTATACAGGACCACTGCCGCTTCCAGGTGACCCAGGGCACACGCCCACATCTACAGAGAACACAGCAGGGGCACAGGTCAGAGGTAGCAGGTCAATGGACACCGAGGGATGGCTCTAGTAACTTTATTTTCTTGGAAAAGTTCAACTTCCAAGTGAATTCTTTATGAAAAACTTTATGGGAGGCTTTATGGAAGACCCCTGCAGTGCATTCATGAGATAAAGCTCTCTATATCTTACCAGAGGGGTGCAGGAGAAGTGGTCCACATTGAGTGGGTCCACCTCCAGCTCCAGGTCAATGCTGTCTGCATGCTTGGTGCTGGTGGGGGATAGAGAAGAACACTGTTAGACTCTTAGACTAAACTCTGGATAAAATAGATAGATTCGTGCTTTATTGACAGCTTTTTAATACATTATTTTCTGGTCCTAAACTAGTTCCATAATAGATATTCCTAGGTCCTAGGGTCTCTCTGTACGCTATATTAACATTACATTTAGAACCAGTCAATAAGAGGCCTCTGAAGTTCTCACTCACCGCCACTTGATGAGTGTCTGGATGAGGGTGGCGTAGCCCTGCCCAGCGGCCAGGTGGAGCAGGGTCATGCCCCTGAAGGTCTTGGAGTGGATCAGGTGTTTGGACTTGGCCCAGCAGGCCCGGTTCATCATCTTCTCACACACCACCACCACACGGCTCTCAAAGCTGCTGCCCGCCTGACCCTGCCCCGACACACACTGACAACACACATAAACACAACAAGTGTTACTTTCAACTACAACACCCACAGTTTACAACACTTTACAACACCTGACTTCTCAAACAGAAACACAGAGTATGTTTTTCCATGTAATCCTCTGTAAGCCAAATATCTACCAAATACAGTACATCAAATTAAATAGCACATTTCCTATTGTATGATGTACCTTACCTGTGTCTGGCTGTTGTTACCACCACTACCTCCTCCTCCTCCACCTCCTGCTCCTGCACTTCCTCCGCTGCCCTGCTGGTGATGGGAGGCCATCTCTGCCATCCGTCTCTCCATCTGCTCCAGGCGCTCCAGGATGGACATTCTGAACTGGTTATCTGCAACATAGACACATAACACACGTCAGCATCCATAGACCTTACAGTATAATATATGGTCAACAGTGACACCCAGTTAGTACTGTGCATGGTACCTATAAAGGCATCTGTAGAAATCAGAAGAACTTTGCAACACAGACACATACACACACACACACGTCAGCACCCATTAGTGATCCTGGTTAGTTCTACTAGTGTCTTATGGTACTTATGAAGGCATATAGAAACACAGGCACATACACTGAGTGTACAAACACACAGGTCTGCAAACCAGTGTCCACTACAGTGTCATATTGCATACACGCAGAACATGTAGGCATTTATACAGAATCAAGCCTATCAGTAAGCATACAGTATAAGATTGAGTACTGTCCAACCGCACAACATGTCTAACCACACACCATGTCTAACCACACACCATGTCCAACCACACACCATGTCTAACCACACACCATGTTCAACCACACACCATGTCTAACCACACACCATGTCTAACCACACACCATGTCCAACCACACAACATGTCTAACCACACAACATGTCTAACCACACACCATGTTCAACCACACACCATGTCTAACCACACACCATGTCCAACCACACACCATGTCTAACCACACACCATGTCTAACCACACACCATGTCCAACCACACACCATGTCTAACCACACAACATGTCTAACCACACAACATGTCTAACCACACAACATGTCTAACCACACACCATGTTCAACCACACACCATGTCTAACCACACACCATGTCCAACCACACACCATGTCTAACCACACACCATGTCCAACCACACACCATGTCCAACCACACACCATGTCTAACCACAAACCATGTCCAACCACACACCATACACAACCACACACCATGTCTAACCACACACCATGTCTAACCAGACACCATGTCTAACCACACACCATACACCATGTCCAACCACACAACATGTCTAACCAGTCTAACCACACACCATGTCTAACCACACACCATGTCTAACCACACACCATGTCTAACCACACACCATGTCTAACCACACATGTTCAACCACACACCATGTTCAACCACACACCATGTCTAACCACACACCATGTCCAACCACACACCATGTCTAACCACACACCATGTTCAACCACACAACATGTCTAACCACACACCATGTCTAACCACACACCATGTCTAACCACACAACATATACACCACTCATGTTCCATGATATGCTCTAAGCTCATCTTCATCTATCTCTCATCATCTATGAAAATAAATGTCATCTGAGCCGAATCATTATTAATCACAAGTACAGGGATAACAATAACATCAATCATTAACTTCATCACAACAATTGCCTTTAGTAAAATAACATTTAAGGCCCATCAATCACCCACTAATGGCTACATGCACAGTAACCAAGTCATTTTTAAAGGCCTCTCATCCTACAGTACTCTGTCATCACAGACTAATTTGAAATGGATGATTGAACAGAGAGTGGATGGTGTCCACCCCTACACACACACACACACACACACACACACACACACACACACACACACACACACACACACACACACGCGCGCGGCCCAAGACACTCTCTGATGGGAGTCTGCAGATGAACCCTCACTCCTACTGATGAACCAACTAGTAACTTATAACCAAGATTTCTCATTCCTGTGTGTTCTGCCCCAAAACATTCCATTGGCTTATACTGGACTAAATCAATCAACAAGCACCAGTCCATAGTCCTTCGCATGCCTACAATGTATTTTATGCTTGAAGCCACAGAAGTAAAATCTAATGATGAGGACTAATTGGAGAGAAAAAAGCAAGGCAAATGGGTAGAGTAAGAAGCAGGACTGCACTCCATCAATTGTGTTAGAGGTCCCTTTAAACATTCTCAAGAGCAGTAATCTGACCTGTAGTTAGAGAGCTTTAGCACTCACACCAAATCCATTACACCATATTCTCTTTCACATTTTAGTAGATGCTCTTACCCAGAGCAGGCTTAAGAGGAGATACTGGGGTTAAGTGCTTTGCACAAGGGCACATTGACAGTTTTTTTCACCTAGTCAGCTCTGGGATTTGAACCAGCAACCTTTTGGTTACTGGCCAAACCCTCTTAACCACTAGGCTACCTGCCACACTAGAGGAGAGAACTCTATGCTCAAACAAGCACACACACACACACGCAAATGCACACGCATACACACACACACACATACACACATACACCCACACAGACTGCTGTGCATAGACAGTGGGGTGCGATGCCCAGACAGTGAGCCCACTGCAGCAGGAGTGTGGAACACTGCATTAGCATTCCTCATTTAGCCACTGTGAGGCTGTTTCTGTGGCAACCTGCTGCCGAGTAACTAAGCGACAGGAACATGCCTCTGTGTATATGTTTTTTTCCTTCCTGCGGCATTGGCTTATTGATGAATGGGAGTGCAAGAAAAGCACACAATGGAAAAAATATGATACATGTAATTATCCATCACTATGTTATAATAATGGTCATAGATATTTAATTTTTCCAGAGGGGACACTTCAGTAATGAACTTCCTAAGTGGGGAGCCACCACAGCAGGGACCCTTTGACATTTACACTACTGCCGTATCTTGGCAGTCAGTTGAAGGCAGAAGCTCTCCGCTCATCGGAGAATGAATGTCATGCTTGGGTTCCCTATAAGTCAATATAAAAAGAGGTCAAGTAATTGTTAGTGTTACAAGAAAAAAAATAGAATCAAAGGCCAGTAAATTACTGCTATTACTGATGATGTGTGGTGATTAGAAAATGGACATTCATCCCACACACCCTCCTTGTTTTTTAATTTTTTACCTTTATTTAACCAGGCAAGTCAGTTAAGAACAAATTCTTATTTTCAATGATGGCCTGGGAACAGTGGGTTAACTGCCTGTTCAGGGGCAGAACAACAGATTTGTATCTTGTCAGCTCAGGGGTTTGAACTTGCAACCTTGTGGTTACTAGTCCAACGCTCTAACCACTAGGCTACCCCTTGTGTCTCTCCACAGTGCTCATACTGTCACCAGCCAACACTGACACTGTTAAATTACAAACCCCAACAGTGATACCTTTCATTATCTCTCCATAGGTGGTTAAGGGCAAGGTGATGATGAGGGCTGTAGAGGTACATCAGCCAGCCTATACCCTAGTGGTAGGAGGGGGAAGGTGTGGGTGAGAGGGGGTTAGGTAAGTCATAGCCCTGCAGCATGTCTAGGCACCAGGGTTATGCTCTCTGAGAGAGGGAGTAGAGAGGGAGAGGGGGGAGAGAGACGGTGGCGGGGGCAGGAGGAGAGGACTAGCTGACATCTCTTTGTTCAGACACACTGCTGCAGTGTGCTGCAGTGCAGATGATGTCATTGCCACCTGATGCCTGCTGCTCTGAATGTGATGAACGTATACTGCAGAGGGAGGGGGAGGAATGGAAGAGGGGAAGGGAGGGAGGAGGAAGGGGAGGGAGGAGACAGAAGAGGGATGGAGGAGGGGAGGGAGGGAGGAGGGGAGGGTAGGAAGGGGAGGGGAGGGGAAAGAGGAGGGGAGAGAGGGACAAGGTGAGGGAGGGAGGGAGGGAGGGAGGAGGAGTGAGGGTGGGAGGATAGAGGGGACCATGCAGCCAGTGAAAACAGAGGTACAACAACACTCTGACATCACCAACACCCTCCTTGTGCTTTGTTCCTCCCTCTCTTGACAGTGTGTGATAGCACACGTCTATACTGTCACTCCCACAGTTAGGCAACTAGGCAGCAGCGGCACAGAGCTCTGACTGACAGGGAGCCTGGCACATCATATGAACAGTAACTCACTAATCGCTTGCCCCAGAAAACATATAGAGACATGTTTTAGCTGACAAACAGGAATTGCTCAAACTGGGTTTCTGTGTTTGAGTGAGCGATGGTTTTGTCTAAAAGACCAACTGAAATGCAGAAGGCAGCTCTTGTGTTCTACATAACATTCTATGACCTCCAGATCTTGTCTGTTACTTCCTTCACACCCGCTGATAAGCCGAGCCCTCTAGTCTAGAGTGAGTGAGGAGCATGGGAACTCTATAATAACACCACTGCCTGAGTCCTCTAGTCTAGAGTGAGTGAGGAGCATGGGAACTCTATAATAACACCACTGCCTGAGTCCTCTAGTCTAGAGTGAGTGAGGAGCATGGGAATTCTATAATAACACCACTGCCTGAGCCCTCTAAGGTAAGTGAGGATCATGCATGCTAAGCATATGGCGAATGTGACAACACCTCTACCTGTCCCAATCATCCTCTGCTCCACTGTGACTCTCATTAACAGCACCCTGGGACCATCCATATGTGTTGGGGTCCCTGCTGACATTGTAGTCGGTCTATAGGTCTCCTGAGTGTCACCCTGCAGCCCCCCCCCCCATCTGTCACAGCTCTGTGACATGTTAGCCATCTGCTCTCGCTCTTTGAGCTGCTGGGCTGAACTGAAAAACAGGCCAATAGGCCAAAATTCTACAGGCTCCTTCATCCTATACAGCCAGTGCAGACACTACATAGATACTACATAGACACTACATAGACACTACATAACACCTTAATAAGTGAGAAGGGAACAACAGTACTAATATCAACACGTCGGGTACAGTCTAAAGTCCAAAGCTTCAAGTGATGTGTGTGAGGACTTTTGGAGCACTCAGTGCAGTAGAGAACAGCTCTCTGTCCTAGCCGAGGGATACGAGGCCACTGTCTATTTCCCTGCAGATACACACTGCCCAGGCTGAGCGAGCGCAACACAGACACACGGTCTTATATCAATCTATTTTGGAGACATTAGGTAACTCTGTGATAGATTGGGCGAACAAGGTACAAGGAGATTATCAAGCACGTACACTACATGACCAAAATTCCGTCGACACCTGAGCTTCCACTCTTCTGGGAAGGCTTTCCACTAGATGTTGGAACATTGTTGTGGGGACTTGCTTCCATTCAGCCACAAGAGCATTAGTGAGGTCAGGCACTGATGTTGGGCGATTAGGCCTGGCTCTCAGTCGGTGTTCCAAATGTGTTTGATGGGGTTGAGGTCAGTGAACCAGGCCTAGCCCAAACCATCAAAATTAGCCCCAGACCATTATTCCTCATCCACCAAACTGTACAGTTGGCACTATGCATTGGGGCAGGTAGAACTGCCAGATGGAGAAGCATGAGTCATCACTCCAGAGAACGTGTTTCCACTGCTCCAGTGTCCAATGGGGGCAAGCTGTACATCACTCTAGCCAACACTTGGCATTGCACATGGTGATCTTAGGCTTGTGTGCGGCTGCTCGTTCACGGAAACACATTTCATGAAACAGTGATTGAACAGTGATTGTGCTGACGCTGCTTCAAGAGGCCGTTTGAAACTCGGTAGTGAGTGTTACAACAGAGGACAGATTATTTTTTATGTGCTTCAGCACTTGGCGGTCCCGTTCTGTGAGCTTGTGTGGACTACCATTTCGCGGCTGAGAAGTTGTTACTCCTAGACGTTTCCACTTCACAATAACAGCACTTACAGTTAGCCGGGGCAGCTCTAGAAACTTGACGAACTGACTTGGAAAGGTGGCACCCTATGATGGTGCCATGCTGAAAGTCATTGAGTTCTTCAGTAAGGCCATCCTACTGACAATGTCTGTTTATGGAGATTGCATGTCTGTTTGCTCGTTTTATACACCTGTCAGCAACGGGTGTGGCTGAAATAGCCAAATCCACTCATTTGAAGGGGTGTCCACATACTTATGAGTGTCCGTCAAAAGTTTTGACACACCTACTCATTCCAGGGTTTTTCTTTATTTTTTATTATTTTCTACATTTGAGTTTCTTCAAAGTAGCCAACATCCAAGCTGAATCACATTCGGCCGTGATTGGGAGTTCCATAGGGTGGTGCATAATTGGACCAGCGTCGTCTGGATTTGGCCGGGGTAGGCCATCATTGTAAATAAGAATTTGTTCTTAACTGACTTGCCTAGTTAAATAACGGTTAAATAAAAATGTTTTTAAAAAATGCCTTGATGACAGCTTTACACACTCTTGGAATTCTCTCAACCAGCTTCATAAAGTAGTCAGTCACCTGGAAAGCATTTAAATTAACAGGTGTGTCTTGTTAAAAGTTCATTTGTGGAATTTCTTTCCTTCTTAATGCATTTGAGCCAATCAGTTGTGTTGGAACAAGGTAGGGTTGGTATACAGAAGATTGCCCTATTTGATAAAAGACCAAGTCCGTATTATGGCAAGAACAGCTCAAATAAGCAAAGAGAAACGACAGTCCCTCATTACTTTAAGACATGAAGGTCAGTCAAATTTGGAACATTTCAAGAACTTTTAACGTTTCTTCAAGTGCAGTTGCAAAAACCATCAAACGCTATGATGAAACGGACTCTCATGAGGATCACCACAGGAAAGGATGACCCAGAGTGACCTCTGCTGCAGAGGATAAGTTCATCAGAGCTCCAGCCTCAGAAATTGCAGCCCAAATAACTGCTTCACAGAGTTCAAGTAACAGACATCTCAACATCAACTGTTCAGAGGAGACTGCGTGAATCAGGCCTTCATGGTCGAATTGCTGCAAAGAAACTAAGAAGTAGACACTTGCTTGGGCCAAGAAACACTAGAAATTGACAATAGACCGGTGGAAATCTGTCCTTTGGTCTGGAGTCCAAATTTGAGATTTTTGGTTCCAACCTCCATGTCTTTGTGAGACGCAGTGAAAGGTGAACGGATTATCTCCACATGTGTAGTTACCACCATAAAGCATGGAACAGGAAGTGTGATGATGTGGGGGTGTTTTGCTGGTGACACTGTCAGTGATTTATTTAGAATTCAAGGCACACTTAACCAGCATGGCTACCACAACATTCTGCAGCGATACGCCATTTCATCTGGTTTGGGCTTAGTGGAACTATCATTTGTTTTTCAACAGGACAATGACCCAACACACCTCCAGGCTGTGTAAGGGCTATTTGACCAAGAAGGAGAGTGATGAAGTGCTGCATCAGATGACCTGGCCTCCACAATCACTCAACCTCAACCCAATTGAGATGGTTTGTGATGAGTTGGACTGCAGATTGAAGGAAAAGCAGCCAACAAGTGCTCAGCATATGTGGGAACTCCTTCAAGACAGCTGGAAAAGCATTCCATGTGAAGCTGGTTGAGAGAATGCCAAGAGTGTGCAAAGCTGTCATCAAGGCAATGGGTGGCTACTTTGAAGAATCTAAAATCCAAAATATAGTTTTATTTGTTAAACACTTTTTTGGTTACTACAGTTGAAGTCGGAAGTTTACATACACCTTAGCCAAATACACTTCAACTCAGATTTTCACAATTCCTATGTTATTTCATAGTTTTGATGTCTTCACTATTATTCTACAATGTGGAAAATAGTCAATATAAAGAAAAACCCTTGAATGAGTAGGCGTGTCCAAACTTTTGACTGGTACTGTATAGTGTTTTTGCAGTTAATTAGCTCTCAATGTATGATGTAGTAGCATGGAGTGGAAGGCATGTAGAAGGCCACAGGAGACTAGCTAAGCATCAATGATGAATATTCTGCCCCCATTATCCACAGTTTCACTACAAATGTGTTTCCTACTGAACATTCATTCCACCAGACTCTCCTCAGCCTCCCTATAGGCATCACCATACAGCAATGCTATGTCTGGCCGTTGATATGGCGAGAATCTGCTAGAAGTCCAGGCAGTCTGCTGGGACCCCAGTGTTCTTAGGAGTGAAAGAGAATAGTCTGGATACTAACAAATAACAACAAAGAATCACAAAGAGCTAGACTAGCACTGCTTCTTTAAGACAAATGGACTGATGGGGCCCGGTGTTTACATTCTCTGTTTAGAGCTATGGGTTGGCAGAGTGTGAGCTGACACCTTTAATCATCCTCACAGTCACACCTGTGTGTCTTCTAATGCCAATCAAACCTATTAGACCTCATCATTGTCTCTACGATGCCACTGTAGCAAATGCCCACATGCTCTGTACCAGTTAAAGACTGTGGCTATATCAAACCCCCACTTGTTCTGTACCAGTTAAAGACTGTGGCTATATCAAACCCCCACATGTAGCCTAATTGAAAGGCTGTGGCTATATCAAACCCCACATGTAGCCTAATTGAAAGACTGTGGCTATATCAAACCCCCACATGTAGCCTAATTGAAAGGCTGTGGCTATATCAAACCCCCACATGTAGCCTAATTGAAAGGCTGTGGCTATATCAAACCCCCACATGTAGCCTAATTGAAAGGCTGTGGCTATATCAAACCCCCACATGTAGCCTAATTGAAAGACTGTGGCTATATCAAACCCCCACATGTAGCCTAATTGAAAGGCTGTGGCTATATCAAACCCCCACATGTAGCCTAATTGAAAGACTGTGGCTATATCAAACCCCCACATGTAGCCTAATTGAAAGGCTGTGGCTATATCAAACCCCCACATGTAGCCTAATTGAAAGGCTATGGCTATATCAAACCCCCACATGTAGCCTAATTGAAAGGCTATGGCTATATCAAACCCCTACATATACTGATCTAAGAAGGCTGAGGACCAACCTCAGCAAACCCCCACATGTAGCTAAGTAATAAGACCAGTCCTACCTCTCTCTGGGTCTGTGATTGTGCAGTATATTATCCTGATTGACAGAAGCTGGTATTTGTGTCTGTCTAAAGGAAGAGGTTGCGAGGCCATCTGGCACAGGCCCACACAGCTGGGACCCACGGGTACACTGATAATCAAAGGCCAAGTTGCCTTTCTTTGGCATAATGACCAGCTTTGTTGGTTCTGTCCATTGTGTTTTTTCTTTAATAGTGTTGTCCTCTTCCTTCAGCTTGTAATGGGTCTACGTGCAGTATTCTTTCTCCTGGACAGAGTATAGAATATTGATGAGAGGTTTGAAAAGACCAAGGATTAAGACCACAGAAATAAGATAAGGTAATCTCCTCTCAGTTTTCAATTTCATCTCAATTCTCTTTGAGAGAGTGCATTCATTTCAAAATAAAAATTGGACCCAGTTTAAACCCATTGTGTCAGCTTAAACCCAACAAAGTAACACAAACAACAGCAAGGGTTAGCATGGGTCAAAACCAGAAGAACACCAGACATCTCCTACTGAGAACACGACATAGAGTCCAATGTCATGTAGTGATTATAGGGGTAAATGAGAGTAGAAGTGCAGTCTATTGATGTGGCTTTTATTATTGTAATTTCAATGTTGTTGTTTTAACAAACCTCTATATATTAACATTGTTTTGTAACCCTGGGACCATTGCAAATCAATTCTGCAGGAGCAAATCTATTTAGCATTGATTGCACACTAATGGTTAACAAGAACAGTAGCCTATATATCATCAGAACGACGTAGAAAATGTAGGCTATTCACCTCCTGTTGCAACATATTAGTAATCTCCACCCGGCACAGCCAGAAGAGGACTGGCCACCCCTCATTGCCTGGTTCCTCTCTAGGTTTCTTCCTAGGTTTTGGCCTTTCTAGGGAGTTTTTCCTAGCCAACGTGCTTCAACACCTGCATTGCTTGCTGTTTGGGGTTTTAGGCTGGGTTTCTGTACAGCACTTTGAGATATCAGCTGATGTACAAAGGGTTTTATAAATAAATTTGATTTAAAACAACACACATTTAGTCAAAGCACTTCCTCTATCAGTGTCTTATTCAGTTAGAAGCCGACCGATGCAACAGGTTCTTCTATAGGATTTTACATACATACAAATAGAGGAGCAAACAGCTCCACAGTCTAAATAAGAAAAGCCAGATGCTTTATAGTTCACACATTAGTCTGTCTACTCCTAATATGGAAGTCCTGTCTGGCAAGGTTGTAAATAAGCTCATCAGGTAGCATGCGTCTGACCTCATGGCATCAGTCCAGGTCCCAGGGAGAGGCAGGTCAATTTCAATTCAACATCAAGACTGAGGAGGTACTCTATATTTCGGACTGCTCTACAAGCCAGTGAAATGCCGCGAGAAGAGACAACACAAAGAGGAATTACTGCTTTTAATCTGCTATTACAGAAAATGACAAATATCTGCTTTACTAATTCTTACACATAACCTGTGATTATAGCAGATGATGCTGTGCACCATAGAATGTGGCACATAAGAAATCACACTCGACCTGTACATGTATATTCTTATGCTTAGCAATTGTTCTAATATGTAGGACGTTAAAGCATCAGTTGGAGGCAGAATACTAAATGATACAATACTAGCGAGATCAATGCAGTGATATAGTCCATCAGCCTGTGGCCTAGGGTTTCCCAAACACGGTCCTGGGGCCCCCTGTGTGTACATTTTGGTTTTTGCCCTTGCACTACACAGCTGATTAAAATAATCAAAGCTTGAGTGGATTTGAATCAGCTGTGTAGTGCTGGCAAAACAACAACAACATGCAAGACAACATTTCTTACATGTTTTTACAGGGGAGTCTGCAGATGAACCCTCATTCCTACTGATGAACCAACTAGTATATTATGACCAAGATTTCTCATTCCTGTGTGTTCTGCCCCAAAACATTCCATTGGCTTATATGGTAGGAGGGCTGAGAGTCACTGGACTAAATCAATCAACAAGCACCAGTCCATAGTCCTTGAGAAAGCAGGCTTTTCATAGATCAAGACCATTTTCTAAATGCTGCTGGCAAACAGGTTTCCAACTATCCGCAGTGTTAACCAACAGATCCACAAAATGTGGACTGGACAAAATGTTTCTGGAATTACTGTCAAAACATAATAAATGCTGAGTAGTTTATAAGTGCTGAATGTCATAAGAATGAATTGCATTCATACAGAAAATTGCATGCCTACAATGTATTTTATGCTTGAAGCCACAGAAGTAAAATCTAATGATGAGGACTAATTGGAGAGAAAAAAGCAAGGCAAATGGGTAGAGTAAGAAGCAGGACTGCACTCCATCAATTGTGTTAGAGGTCCCTTTAAACATTCTGAAGAGCTGTAATCTGACCTGTAGTTAGAGAGCTTTAGCACTCACACCAAATCCATTACACCCTATCCTCTTTCACATTTTAGTAATTTACCAGGCACTCTTATCCAGAGCAACTTACAGGAGATGTTGGGGTTAAGTGCCTTGCTCAAGGGAACATCGACAGATGTTTCACCTAGTTGGCTCGGGGATCCGAAACAGAGACCTTTGGGTTAATGGCCCAATGCTCCTAACCGTTAGGGTACCTGCCGCCCATACAACACTTCTCAGCTATATTAAATGCTGCTTTCATAGTCCTACAGTATCGTAGCCCTAAAACCATGACAATTATATCGTAAACATGACACATGGAAAAACACTATGATAAATGACAACATAATACCCCATGAAGCTGTATGAAAGCACAGCTTACACTTGTTAGTCAGCCAAACAAAAGTCCAAAATCACTGCATGTGTCACAGCAGTGTAAAGTAATAGTTCTGACTTGAGGTATGATATGTTTATGACATCATCTCTGCAAGTAATAGTCCCCACTGTTGTGTTGGAAACACACAACTATTGACAGTATACTGCGCTCAGCCTGACTAAAGGCTGATAGTAAAGGGTTAGCTATTAAAACTTATTCGGGATCGGTGTCCCGTCCACGGGACGGTTGAGCTAACGTAGGCTAATGCGATTAGCATGAGGTTAGAAGTAACAAGAACATTTCCCAGGACATAGACATACGGTATATGATATTGGCAAAAAGCTTAAATTATGATTCATCTAACTGCACTGTCCAATTGATAGTAGCTATTACAGTGAAAGAATACCATGCTATTGTTTGAGGAGAGTGCACAGTTTTGAACATGAAAAGTTATTAATAAACAAATTAGGCACATTTGAGCAGTCTTGGTACAGCATTTTTAACAGAAATGCAATGATTCATTGGATCAGTCTAGAACTTTGCACATAAACCGATGCCATCTAGTGGCCAAAATCGCAATTTCAGCTGGGCTGGAATAATACATTATGGCCTTTCTCTTGCATTTCAAAGATGATGGTACAAAAAAAATACAAAAGAACGGTTGGTTTTTTCTTTGCTTGATCTTTTACCAGATCTATTGTGTTATATTCTACTACATTTCTTTCACTTTTCCACACACCTCAACGTGTTTCCTTTCAAATGGTACCAAGAATATACATATCCTTGCTTCAGGGCCTGAGTTACAGGCAGTTAGATTTGGGTATGTCATTTTAGCCCAAAAATTTTTTTAAAAAGGGGCTGATTCTAATGACCACAAATGATATGGTAAAGCTATTGAAGAGTCACACACATTTTTTTGCTCAAAAATGTTAAGAGAAAGTTAAAGGGAATGTTACATCTTGCTAAACACTTCAGTCATGTTGATTATGTGTGTGAACATGAATTTGGTCCTCACAAGTTGCCTCCGCAGCTTAAGGGGAAGCATAGAGAAGAGATACACATGAACCCTTTTCTCTAAAGAGACATTTACATTTACTCCTTCCACAGGTTCTAGTACTGTAAAGCCATGCCCTGGGGTAAAGCCATGCCCTGGGATAAAGCCATGCCCTGGGGTAAAGCCATGCCCTGGGGTAAAGCCATGCCCTGGGATAAAGCCATGCCCTGGGGTAATGCCATGCCCTGGGGTAAAGCCATGCCCTGGGATAAAGCCATGCACTGGGGAAAAAACCATGCCCTGGGGTAAAGTCATGCACTGGTAAGCATTTCCACTTCACTGGAGCGGCTCTCATTCCATAAAGCATTTCTAAATGGACAAACTCCTGCAGCAGTATATTATTACAACTGCATTTGAAACAAACTCTGCTTGGCAAATTATAATAGCCTCTCTGCTTTCTGTGTTTTGTCATCATTACTGTTAAGAATTGACATCTGCCAACGTCTGTTTCTTACAGCATAAACTGCCTGCACATGCTACTATAAAGTTATGTTATTCTGAGTCATGTAGCACCAAGTCAATTAAGAATAGACGAGCAACAAGTATCATTTTGGAGAGGGGAATTGGCCTATACATGAGTGATAGGCTACATTCAGAGTGTACATTCAAACCAACAGAACTGTTATACAGTTATTAAACACGACTGGAGGACCTCAAATAATAATATAGTATGTGTCCTGCAGACGTTTCACAATACAAGGGTTAATGTCGCTATCCATAGCACCATGGTTCTGAAGCATCCCTGTCTCAACTGTTAGAGTCGCTGTCCAAAGCCTTGTGGTTCTGAAAACGTTATTGCATTCAGGTGGAATAAGATGCTAGCCTACAAGAGAAGCCTTTTTAATCACTGTTACACTTGAAATACTTTGTCCCATGGCTTCAGCGTTATGCTGCATATGTGTTTTGTTACTACAGAGCTGTTCATGGTTTTCTAATAGGGCATTTCCCTCCTCTTGTTACTCATGTATTTTAAAAGTCTAGCGCAGTCAGGCTAGGAGGCTGTCGAATCCTGTTGTTCGGTCATGCTATCCTTTTAGCTTCGATCACTAAATCATATCCATCTTGCGTGTTTCTGCATGCTTTCAATGGCACAGGCCACAGTTGTGAAACTGGTTTGGTCTCGTTGTATTAGCACGTGAGAACTACTAAATAAGTCCGTTACTATTCATTCGTTTTCTAGCATCAACTAAGCACGCAAAAGATAGCCTGCTTTAGCCTAGCTGATCAACTTGCTTTTGAGTTTCAGAAGGATGACGCGGTGGACAGCGAAATTAGCGCTCGTGTGTTGTGCACGTGAAAGAAACCCCCTTGCTACCGGCACTAGAGTTAAGACATGCTGGTTTTCAGGCTTTTTGAGAGTATCTTGTTCGTAGGCTATAAATAAACTGTCGATAATCTTGCTTTGTGAGTAATACTTATTACTCACAAATGGGATAGTAAGCTGTGAACCCATGCTACAATTTAAAGCCCTTGCATGTTAAGGATAGTGCTGAAACAAATAATAAGCTTCCGTTTAATTGACTTTGTAAAAAAAAAAAAAATTGAAGGCATAAAATGAGACAGATTTTAAAAAGTACAGAGAAACAAGCTAATTCCACACCAACTACTCTACTGCTACAGTGTGAAATGAAGGAGACAGTCACAGACAGTAACACTAAACATTTTGAGAAAGCACACAACAAAACATTCTCAACAATAGTAGGCTAAACGATGAGACATACTGATGAACGTGACATGCTAGTACTCGTCTTGAAACAATACAAGAGTCAGCATTTGAGTAAAAAGTCTAAAGCGTGTGTAACTTAACTTCTCCTGTTAGTCGCCAGAAGATAACACACAGACACACCACAACACCGTTCAACAAAAATACTCTAAACACATCTAACCTTCTACTTCATTTTCCATTGGTAGAGTCCCCCTGAAAAGCCAAACTGTTTCCTTTCTCTTTAAGAAGAGCAGATGTCATTCACTGGCATCCTGACCAAAGTCCAAGCATGCTGCATTTAATTTATGTGCACAGTTTCCCCAATTCCCACCGTTTCTTGGTATTAAATGATGCTATGAGTAAAACAATATCCTTGGTGTGTAGAAGATCAATAGAGCACTCATCAACAATATAACAAAGTGGAACACCGACGCGAGGGGGGAGAGAGAGAGAGAGAGCAAAAAAGACCACTCACTACTCTTTCTATCATAGCCCCCTCCCCTACACTTCATTCCCTCCTACCCCCTCCTTCCCTTGCTGCGCTTCTCTCTCCTCAGTCCCCCACTAGCCTGCAGTAAAATAAAATACATTGTTGCGAGTAGACGTCGTCGTGCGCACGTGCCGCAGGTAAACAGATGCCCTAGTTTCTCCTCCAGCTGTCGAGCTTTTAAAAGCTCGAGCCCCCTTGGCGCTCTCATTACTATTAATACATTTCGCTTTTACTTTGTAATTTTCAACTGCCGACCAACAACCAAACTGAGGTGTGTACACGTTTTGTACAAGTCGTTTTTTCTCTCGTTTGATTTTATCTTATGGAGAAAATATTCGACGCAGCCTGATATGTAGCCTACTTCGGTTCATTGTCACTTAAAGTGGGGTTGCCTTCAAATGAGCCCTTATCTCCAGTGGTAAATATCAGCTCCAGTCTATATTGAAATTATTTATTTGAAGCAAACCGCTTGTTGCCCTGTATGTCTGCGCTAGGTAGCCGTATTTACCTAACAGTGACCCTGCATTACACAGTCCCCTGGTGTTTTAGGAGGGTAGGTAGTTTTTCTACACCTGTTTACTTTCAGATTAGATGGAGTACCACCAGGAGCGGTGAGCAGCTCTGTATAGCCTAATTTGGTGCGCACTGTCTTCCTAACGAACCAGTACCCGGGTAGTGAGCGCCACCGGGACCGTCTAGGACAATGTACAGATAATTATTAACGGGTAAAAGGCTGTTCTGCAGCTCCGACACCTCAGAGTTTTCTGTCCTGTCCATGGCTCCGTACCTGCAGTGCTGCAGAGGAAGGAAAAGTGCCCCCTCCCCCACTCTGCATTATGACAAATCAAAGCAGGCAGGCAGCTGTGCCATTAGCACATCATAGCATAGCACAGCTTCAGAATGAACGGAATGGGAATTATATTATTAAGGCTTTTTAGTGATCAAATTATGGGTCATTACAGGCACCCAAATGGATAGTGTCGCATATCTGGAGTTGAGTCTTTTCTAGGTTACATTTATCTGTGGTGAAGCACGTGCAGAATGTCATTCATGCTGTGTTATACAATGCAACTAACTGCTTCATGCAGTGCATTTGGTGTAAATATGATTTCATTTTATTTTATTTTAATAGAATCATTTGTGGTGCTGTAAATGGCAATATGTGATGTAGTTTATAGTAGTCTATACTTAGTGTTGTTGGAAGGTAAATCAATTTCATATGAACCTTTAGGACCTTGGAGAGCACCCATTATTGTACTGGATGATACTAGTGTATCAACTTGTTATTTTTTCACATGTCACTGAGGTAACTCAATCAGCATGTCACTGAGGTTACTCAATCAGCATGCCACTGAGGTTACTCAATCAGTATGTCACTGAGGTTACTCAATCAGCATGTCACTGAGACTACTCCATCAGCATGTCAGTGAGATTACTCTATCAGCATGTCACTGAGATTACTCAACTAGCATGTCACTGAGATTACTCCATCAGCATGTCACTGAGAATACTCAACCAGCATGTCACTGAGATTACTCAACCAGCATGTCACTGAGATTACTCAACCAGCATGTCACTGAGATTACTCAACCAGCATGTCACTGAGATTACTCAACCAGCATGTCACTGAGATGACTCAATCAGCATGTCACTGAGATTACTCAATCAGCATGTCACTGAGATTACTCAATCAGCATGTTCATTATCATCAGACACTGCAGTCCTCAGTAAACTGCACCCCCGACCCACACACACACACACACAATTTATCCATTTTGATTTACATTGAGTTGAGCATTTCTTAACAATGTTGTATGTCTTAGAAAGGTAAACTGACACACATTCAGTCCTAATAGGTGCATGGGGAAAATATATACTTAATAGAAATGAAATTACCAGTCCAGCACACAAACAATAGCTATGTTGAATTTTTAAACATGAATGAATCAGTTCACCTCATCAATCATCTGGATCCAATCTGAATCAATTCACCTGAGGCAAGTGACCAAGAGATGCCCTGTTCTACCACCCTTGCTTAGGTTGCGTCCCAAATGACACCCTATTCCCCATGCAGTGCACTACTTTTGACCAGGGCCCTCTGACGATCCTGCCGACGAAGAAGCCGGATGATCTCATTCAATTTAGCAACAGCTCTGGTGGACATTCCTGCAGACTGCATGCCAATTGCACACTACCTCAAAATTTGAGACATCAGTGGCATTGTGTTGTGTGACTGCACATTTTAGAGTGGTCTTTTATTTCCCCTAGCACAAGGTGCACCTGTGTAATGATCATGCTGTTTAATCAGCTTCTTCATATGCCACACCTGTCAGGTGGACGGATTATCTTGACAAAGGATCAAATGCTCACTAACAAGGATGTAAACACATTTTGTGAACAGAATTTGAGACAAATAAGCTTTTTGTGCATATGGAACATTTCTGGGATTATTTATTTCAGCTCATGAAACATGGGACCAACACTTTACATGGTGTGTTTATATTTTTGTTCAGTGTAGCAGGATTAATTTATAAACACCATGTAGTATTCATGAGTGTCATCAGGAAAGTATTAGGCAACATAGACATACATCTGAAAAGTCAGCAGTAAACCTGTCATTTTTGGACATGAACAGATTGAGAAAATACATATAGTAAATGATTACCATACATGGCAAAAGAGATGATTCCAAATGAAACCACAAGGCAAAATAACCATCAAAATGCAACCACAAGCCAAAACCATTACCTATGCAATTGCCAAGCCAATTTCAAGCCACTGAGTGGGAAAGGGGAATGGGTTAACAGATCAGACTTGTGTTTTCCCTCAACTCCTTAGTTTAGCCCCTCCTAAACTGGTCCTGTGAATGTGCCAGTGAGGCAGAGAGAGAGTGAGTTTACCATATGAATGAATGGCGGAGGGATACACTGGTTCCACCGTGCAACGCCTGCCTGGGAGCTGACAACTCCTGATTACTCACTCCCACTCCCTCAAGGGCCGTCTGCAATGCAGCTGTCCCGTCAGCTCACTCGCTCCAGTCCATCCCTCTCCTCACCATGCCCTACTTTATCCTGTCAATGCACAGTCGTATTGACACTGCAGTAAGTGTGCGACTGTGGAGCTCGGTCCCCCCCCCACCCCCCCCCCACCCCACCACACACACACACACACACACACACACACACATACATACATACAAACTGGTATATACACCTGCTTGTGCTACCAACATGAACACAGAGATAAGCATCCATCTCCCCCTACCATTAGTCTAAATATACTAATTCACAAGATTTCCTGCAGCAAAACCCTTGGGTCCTAGTCTTCATTGTGCAGCCAATCACAGCTTCCATGTGTGCCCAGTAACATACACTCATGTATGTCATAGAAGTCCAAGATCAACTCAATTTCTAATGAAGGTGATTCAATACAGCTATTAGATACAGAGGAGAGGGTGAGAGAGAAAGAGAGAGAGAGAGAAGGCACGAGGGCAATACAGAGGAGAGGGAGAGAGAGAGAGAGAGAGAGAGAGAGAGAAGGCAAGAGGGCAATACAGAGGAGAGGGAGAGAGAGCGAGAGAGACAGAGAAAGGTCAGAGGCAGATCGACTTTCTCTTACCGTCCAGTGAGAGCCAGTCGTGTTGTGAAGAAGGCAGTGAGGACAGGGCGCGGGCCTTATACTCAAACACCACTGAGTTAGAGATGATCTGGTTACTGGCTGTCACCTGCAGCGTCACCAGCCCAGTGTCATGAGCTGTGGACAGAGACAGACAGACAGAGGGAGTCTGAATCAGACGCTTCACTGATAACTGCTACAACTCTTAACACTCTTGACCCTAAACCCCTGTAGACCTAGGAACATTATACTATTCTTCTTAAAACATCTCAGTGTCCAGTGAGACACAATCTCAACTTAGGAACCTTCATGTAATGTATGCTGATCTCCAGAAACCAAATTAGAAGTCTAAAAGAAAATGACTGATATCCCTGATAAATAGACTGTGTTTTTAGTCGACTGTGGTGGAAGGATACAGGAGGTGTGGCAGGCCAGGCCAGTGAGGCCAGTCTTACCTGGGCAGTAGCAGCGCAGCACCCCCGGCTGGATGAGAGAGGCAGGGACAGCGACCTGGTCAAACAGGCAGTTGTAGTTAGAGCTGGCCTCCTGCCATGGACCAGTGATGAGCACCTTCACTCCTCCCTGGAACAGATAAACACACAGACTCACAGAGCGGGAAATGGATAAACTGAATCTATACTAGATATGAGGGAGCGAGTGTGATTTTGGCTATTATTTAATGTCATGCTGCCATCTAGGGGAGAGCAATAGGAATAACATGATCACACAGTGATGTATCCTCAAACTGCATGAAATCTAGTGAAAGGGCTGCCATCTCATGGGTGAACATTGTCATTGACATTACACAGACTTTTATTGTCTCTGTGTTCTATTTGACTGGGCTGCCATCCTGTGGTTGGATAGTGATTTTACAGACATTTTTCTGATTGACCAAAGTGGTCGCCATCTTGTGGTGGAACAGTGTCATTGATGTTACACAGACTTACACTCTCTGTACATTACATTATTGAGCTGCCATCCCGTGGTTGAACAGTGATCTTACAGATAATTCAAACTATGTTGATATGTGTGTTTGTTGGTAGGAGTAAAAAAAAATCTGTCTGACTAAAATAAAACTATTTAGTAATTAAATTAGAGTATAATTATAGTTAAAGGAGGAGAACATGCACTAACAGTGTGGTGGAGGCTCACCTCAGGGTAGGACCACTCAGGGGAGTAGTCAGTGACGATGAAGAGTCTTCCAGTGGCCTGCAGCATACCCAGAGCCCCCTGGGCCACGGCTGCAGACACAACCTCCGCCACGTGCATGTAGGCCAGGGAGCCTGGCTCCACCCCTGCACCCCCGGCCCCTCCACCAAGGGACTGGGGGCTGCAGCAGGGCTGGAGACAAAGCTCTGAGGGGCTGTATCCTGCCCCCCGGGCCCCTCCTACCCCCCCGTCCTCCTGGTCCTGCTGAGGAGCTCCGCTAGGTGTGGCCTGGCCATCTGAGCGGTGGTTGCCCACCAGCTGGTGGGTGTAGAGGGCTCCTCCGGCCGTCATGTTAGCTCCACTACCGTCCACAGAGATGAAGTCATTGATAAGGTCAGAGAACTGGTTCCCAAAGGAGATGTCGAAGTGGTCCAGGCTGATCTCCATGCCTCCCCCTCCTGCTCCCCCGTTAGAGCCCGCTCCGCCCAGGCCCTGGTGGGGGCCCACGGTGTTGTAGAGGCCCTGGACCATCCCAGCCCCCTGGAGGAGGGGCTGCAGCTGCTGCTGTTGCTGGGAGCGGTTGCTGCCGTCATTGTTGACGCCATTTCCGTTGTGCATGGCCACTCCTTTCCCTCCACCTCCCTGACTTCCTCCTCCGTCGTTGGTCTGCTGCAGGTAGTGCTCTGCACCTCCCCCCTCTTGGTTGCCTCCTCCACAGGCCTGGAGGTGATCTCCAGGCTTCAGTAGACCCTCTCCGTTCTCTGTTCCCCCGGCCTGGCCTGAGCTCACGCTGCCTGGCTGCTCCAGACCCACCACCTCCTCATGCTCCGGCCCCAACCCAGGGAAGCCCCCCTGGTACTGCAGGAGCTGGAGAGACCCAGGCCCCTGCCCTGGCCCCTCGGTGGGGGAGCCCCCGTTGCAGTTGGCCCTGTGCTGGCCCTGGTGGTGGTGGTGGAGATGGCCGTTGCTGCCAGGGGAGTCCGTCTTGACCACCTGCAGGCTCATGTAGGCTGTGGAGTCGTGGGAGTTGTGCTCCATCAAGTGAGTCTTCTGGCCCATGGAAGACCTGCCCTGCTGGGCCTGGCCGGACTGCTGGGTGTCCTGGAGGAAGAAGCTGGGCGAGTGGCTCTGGTGGGAGAGGTGGGGGCTGTTCATAGCCTGGCCATAGCTCACTGTCCCAGCCCCGGACGAGTAGTCCTGCTTGGCATCGATGGCACTGAAGTCCATCTGCTCCAGGGTAGTGCTGGGGCTCAGGCCTCCTCCAGAGGGCAGCAGAGAGCCTGCAGGGGTCAGGCCGAGGGAGCCCTGTGCTGAACCTGCCCCAGAGGAACAAGACACACCTCCTCCACAGCTCACCACCACCCCCACCTGGTATCCCTGCTCGGTGGCCAGCTGTTGCTCAAAGGACATGTCCTCCGTCTTGATGTTCTTCACCAGAGCAGAGTTGAAGCTGTATCCAGAGTCTGACATGGAGGGAGAGCGCTGCATGCTGCCATTGGTGCCGTTGGAGGAAGAGGAGGAGGAAGAGGAGCTGCCATCCCCCTTCAGCCTGCTGCCCCCATAGGTTTGGCCCTGCTTGGGGTTGTTGAGAAAGCAGTCAGGGTCGAAGTTCATGGTGGTCTCAGGTATCTTCATGCCTCCGTTATCCAGACTGCTGGATAGGACCAGCTCTTCAGACACCCCGGCTGCAGACAGCATGGACAGACCGTCTGCTCCCCCCGCCACCCCGGGAACCTCCCTAACTCCTCCGCTGGGGAAGGCAAACTTGTGGCTGTCTGCCACAACACCGGACAGCACCAGGCCCTGGGAGGCAGCGTCGGGGCCCATGAGGTGGGTGTTGGGGCCCCCTGTGGGGGACATGCTGTAGACGGGGTCTCCGGTCACCTCGGACATGAAGACACTTTGGGACATGACGGCGGCTACGTGGCCCAAGCCCGTCACCACGGGACTGTCAGCCATGTCTGGATCGCTGTTCAGGCCGCTGCTGATGGACACAGGGGAGTTCTGGGTGGTGTCTGGGACCTCCACCTGGTTGGTAGAGGACACCTCTGTGCTGTTCTGGTGCAGGAGAACAGGCTTGTGGACCTTGCCGTTGCGTTTCTCTCTGGCGCTACCCCCTCCTCCCCCTGAGCTCTTCCCTCCTCCTCCTCCCCCTCCTCCATGGCTGCTGTGCTCGGTCTTGCCCTCAGACACGTCGTTGTTCTGGACCTCAGAGTGACCACTGCTGTAGCCTCCACGGGGGTCCACCTTGGGGGAGATGATGCGGTGTTTGGCGCTGTTGCACTTGTGATGCACGCTGCTCCCTGCACCTGTTAGAGGGAGGAAGGAGAGGTTACTAAGAGACAGCATTAGATACAGTAGAAGTCATCAATCATCTACAAAGAATGTAGAAGGATACAGTGAATCTTGGTGACACAAACTAATTCTGTGGGAAGGCTTTGAATGACTTGTTACAACAGTTCATCAGAATTCATACTATACCAATAAGAATACTTCCTGTTATTTTGAACCTAAACAAATCACCTGGAAACACATGTAATTATCCAAGGAATTGTAATTCAAGTAATCATTTGATTGATTGGTGTTCCTTTTGATACTATTTGAACTTTTATCAATCCAAAAAGAGAGAGCCATGACCCTGACACTTTCACATTGACTCTGAGCATGATGTATGAGCTTAAACCTCTTCTCCTTCTCCCTACCTTCTGTCCTTCGACTTCTCCTACCCATCTCCCCTTTCTCTCTCACCCCCTATCCTCCTGCCCCTATCTACCCCCTATCCCCTCCCCCTTACCCAGGGTGCCCGTGCAGAGGCAGTTGTGGGTCCGGGGAGGTGGCTTGGTTTGGTGGCTGTCCAGAATCTGCTGCACCAGCTGCTCCACTGAGAAGCCAGAGCTGCTGTTCCCGTTGCTACAAGTCCACTTGATGCCATGAACTGCCGGGAGAGAGGAGGAGACACAGACGTCAGCCAGACAGCCACTACCACCAGCCAGCCAGCCACGCCAGCCCCCCTCCCCACCACCACCCGCCTCACTGCACACCACCACACCGTACACTACTGACCCACCTATATATTTATATATATATCACTAACTGTAAGTCGCTCTGGACAAGAGTTTCTGCTAAATGACTAAAATGTAAATGTCCAAAAATAAGTATATTTAATACAGTCCCTCACCACCAACCATGCCAGCCCCCTTCCAATCACCACCACACACTCTACACTACCGACCCACCCATACACCCCCTTAATACACTGTACACTACTAACCCACCCATACAGCCCCTTAATACACTGTACACTACTAACCCACCCATACAGCCCCTTAATACACTGTACACTACCGACCCACCCATACACGCCCTTAATACACTGTACACTACTAACCCACCCATACACACCCTTAATACACTGTAGACTACTAACCCACCCATACACCCCCTTAATACACTGTACACTACTAACCCACCCATACACGCCCTTAATACACTATACACTACTAACCCACCCATACACGCCCTTAATACACTATACACTACCGACCCACCCATACACCCCCTTAATACACTGTACACTACTAACCCACCCATACACCCCCTTAATACACTGTACACTACTAACCCACCCATACACCCCCTTAATACACTGTACACTACTAACCCACCCATACACGCCCTTAATACACTGTACACTACTAACCGACCCATACACGCCCTTAATACACTGTACACTACTAACCCACCCATACACGCCCTTAATACACTATACACTACTAACCCACCCATACACCCCCTTAATACACTGTACACTACTAACCCACCCATACACCCCCTTAATACACTGTACACTACCGACCCACCCATACACCCCCTTAATACACTGTACACTACCAACCCACCCATACACCCTCTTAATACACTGTACACTACTAACCCACCCATACAGCCCCTTAATACACTGTACACTACCAACCCACCCATACACCCCCTTAATACACTGTACACTACTAACCCACCCATACACGCCCTTAATGCACTCTACACTACCGACCCACCCATGCACCCCCTTAATACACTGTACACTACTAACCCACCCATACACCCCCTTAATACACTGTACACTACCAACCCACCCATACACCCCCTTAATACACTGTACACTACTAACCCACCCATACACCCCCTTAATACACTGTACACTACCAACCCACCCATACACCCCCTTAATACACTGTACACTACTAACCCACCCATACACGCCCTTAATACACTCTACACTACCGACCCACCCATGCACCCCCTTAATACACTGTACACTACTAACCCACCCATACACCCCCTTAATACACTCTACACTACCGACCCACCCATACACCCCCTTAATACACTGTACACTACTAACCCACCCATACATCCCCTTAATACACTCTACACTACCGACCCACCCATACACCCCCTTAATACACTGTACACTACTAACCCACCCATACACCCCCTTAATACACTGTACACTACTAACCCACCCATACACGCCCTTAATACACTCTACACTACCGACCCACCCATACACCCCCTTAATACACTGTACACTACTAACCCACCCATACACCCCCTTAATACACTCTACACTACCAACCCACCCATACACCCCCTTAATACACTCTACACTACCGACCCACCCATACACCCCCTTAATACACTGTACATTACTAACCCACCCATACAGCCCCTTAATACACTGTACACTACTAACCCACCCATACAGCCCCTCAATACACTGTACACTACCGACCCACCCATACACCCCCTTAATACACTGTACATTACTAACCCACCCATACAGCCCCTTAATACACTGTACACTACTAACCCACCCATACAGCCCCTTAATACACTGTACACTACCGACCCACCCATACACCCCCTTAATACACTGTACATTACTAACCCACCCATACAGCCCCTTAATACACTGTACACTACTAACCCACCCATACACCCCCTTAATACACTGTACACTACTAACCCACCCATACAGCCCCTTAATACACTGTACACTACCGACCCACCCATACACCCCCTTAATACACTGTACATTACTAACCCACCCATACAGCCCCTTAATACACTGTACACTACTAACCCACCCATACACCCCCTTAATACACTCTACACTACCAACCCACCCATACACCCCCTTAATACACTCTACACTACCGACCCACCCATACAGCCCCTTAATACACTGTACATTACTAACCCACCCATACAGCCCCTTAATACACTGTACACTACTAACCCACCCATACAGCCCCTTAATACACTGTACACTACCGACCCACCCATACACCCCCTTAATACACTGTACACTACCAACCCACCCATACACCCCCTTAATACACTGTAAACTACTAACCCACCCATACACCCCCTTAATACACTGTACACTACCGACCCACCCATACACCCCCTTAATACACTGTACACTACTAACCCACCCATACACCCCCTTAATACACTATACACTACCGACCCACCCATACACCCCCTTAATACACTGTACACTACTAACCCACCCATACACGCCCTTAATACACTGTACACTACTAACCGACCCAAACACCCGCTTAATACACTGTACACTACTAACCCACCCATACACCCCCTTAATACACTGTACACTACTAACCCACCCATACACCCCCTTAATACACTGTACACTACCAACCCACCCATACACCCCCTTAATACACTATACACTACTAACCCACCCATACAGCCCCTTAATACACTGTAAACTACTAACCCACCCATACAGCCCCTTAATACACTGTACACTACTAACCCACCCATACACCCCCTTAATACACTGTACACTACTAACCCACCCATACACCCCTTAATACACTGTAAACTACTAACCCACCCATACAGCCCCTTAATACACTGTACACTACTAACCCACCCATACACCCCCTTAATACACTGTACACTACTAACCCACCCATACACCCCTTAATACACTGTACACTACTAACCCACCCATACACCCCTTAATACACTGTATACTACTAACCCACCCATACAGCCCCTTAATACACTGTACACCACTAACCCAGCCATTCAGCCCCTTAATACACTGTACACTACTAACCCACCCATACACCCCCTTAATACACTGTATACTACTAACCGACCCATACAGCCCCTTAATACACTGTATACTACTAACCCACCCATACAGCCCCTTAATACACTGTACACTACTAACCCACCCATACACCCCCTTAATACACTGTACACTACTAACCCACCCATACACCCCCTTAATACACTGTACACTACTAACCCACCCATACAGCCCCTTAATACACTGTACACTACTAACCCACCCATACAGCCCCTTAATACACTGTATACTACTAACCCACCCATACAGCCCCTTAATACACTGTACACTACTAACCCACCCATACACCCCCTTAATACACTGTACACTACTAACCGACCCATACACCCCCTTAATACACTGTACACTACTAACCCACCCATACACCCCCTTAATACACTGTATACTACTAACCCACCCATACGCATACTGAATCCTATCACTTCTACACCCCTTACTTGCACCCTGTAACATACCATCCCCAACTATCCCACTTCACACCACAGTGTGCTTGTGCAACGCAGAATTACTGAGCAATGTCTTGTCTCTTTCCCTGCATTTCCCCACCAACTGTACTGTACACCACTACTTCCTGAAGTAGCCAAGCACACAACCAGCATGGAGTAAACCTGCTGGCTTTTCTGTGTCATTGTATTTCCCTCTGCTCCTGCTATGTGAGTGCTTATGAAGGTGACATTCCCCCCTGTGCTGCCTCTACCTCTGCTCAGGCTGTAATGGGGAAACCACTAGAGGGGAACACAGTCTAGCTGCAGCCAAGGGAGGAAAGAGAAGAGAGTAATTCTCCTTCACAACTCCACTCCTGCCTGCCTGCCTGGCTGGCTGCCTTTCTGGCTGGCCTGCTCCAGTCACACTTCACCGGCACCTCCTAATACCTCTCACTTCTTTCCTAGCTCAGGCTTGGCAGCCAGACTCCTCTTCTCATCAGGATGATAGTGATGCTGCTAGCACAAGCATAAGGCCTATAATATCACACGTGACTGATACTACTGCTGCTGCTGCCATGCCACCAGCTCTGAACCAGAAAACAAAAAATATGGTAATATTTCTGAAGTGGGGAACATTTAGAATATCAAACAAAATCAAGGCAGCTCTAATACTGGTTCCCACGCCTCGCTACCTCCCTGTTATATAGGCAGAAGAGAGGGAGGGAGAGAGGGAGTAAATACGTGTGTGTGTGTGTGTGCATGCTTGCGGGAGAGAGAGAGAGCGAGTAAGAAAGAAAGAAAGAAAGAAAGAAAGAAAGAAAGAAAGAAAGAGAAAGAAAAAAGAGAGAGAGCGAAATTAGAACGCTGCTCCAGAGAGATACAAAGACAAGGAGAAAGCTAATCAGGGTGCTTTCACTTCAATGCTGGCGGATCACTCCTCTATTGATCTTGTTTAAGGACAATACAATTACCGTACCTAGCATTATTGTTTTCACGTGTCATTCCACTTGGATTAGTTAGCAGGCCAGTCTTGCAGTATTTTTACTTCTGATACTGAGATGCGCCGTCTGTTGCACATCATCATTCTCCCATGTTGTCCTATAATAATGTGGCCACATATGCTCCCAGTGATTCTGGAAAGTTGAACATGCGCGGTGCCTCCTCTCCAATCCGAGTGGCTATTCTTAGCGCACCTAGAGCCTAACTCTTCAATATTGCCTAAACATGTATCATTTAACTTGTGAAATGTATTACCTTTTATATATGGCACACAACTAGTCACAATATTTTCATCTGATTGGGTTACTTCAAAAGTCTCCTGTAGGCATGCGTTAGTCCAAAACATCCTTCGAGCATCCTCAAAATGACTTAACAGTTTTTGTTATTTAACTAGGCAAGACAACTAAGAGCGAATTCTATTTACCATGACGGCCTACCGGGGAATAGTGGGTTTATCTGCAGGTTATTTATATATTTTTACCTTTACCTTTCGGTTACTGGCCCAATGCGCTAACCACTAGGCTAAACTGCCCCCCCTATAATAGCCAGGCTTCCATCCAAACATTTTATGCCAGTAAAATGCATGTCAGATAAAAAAAAATGTAAAGACAGGCCTGATGGAAAGAGAACATTTTTCGGGAAACTTTACAAATGGCGACAAAGCAAAATACGCTAGACAAGGTGAGATCTTTTTGTGTCGGTAAAAGCAATTATGCGAGAAATGTCGGTGGAAACGCTTTAATGTGCAAATATTTATATAATAACTATCATATTCAAGTACATTTGGGAGTTACGCGATGACATGTGTGGTCCTCCCATGATTTGTAGGGAAAGCATGCAGTTTATTGGTCTACAGATTAAATATCTTAGGAACTTCACACGATGGTGAAAGTGCAAAGTGATGAGTTTGATGCTCCTTTCCAATAAATATCTAGGGTCTTTTTCTGGTGACATGATTCTCTATGCTTGTCTGCCGTTTGACAATTAAAATAATCTCGCTATTTTGTCCATATTAATCTCATCATATAAATGCACTCTAGCCAACAGCGAGATTTCGCAAAAATCTTTATAACGCAACAATCGTTGGGTGAGAAAACCATCAGTAGAGTTGAAAGTGTGATGGAAACCCATTTAACTTGTATTTTTTCTTTGGTACATGGAAATATAATCGCTAAAGTTATTTTTATGTGCAGTACATATTTATGCACATACTTTTGCGTACACATATTATGCAGATGTTATCGTGGGCGTAGCGAAATGGTAATGTTTCTAGCTCTAATAATGCTGTAATCCCTAACAGTACACAACATTACACGCAAATCCACAAAAATGAAAAAGAAAGGAATGAAGAAATATAGAAATATTAGAACAAGCAGTGTAAGAGTTCGGAATAAATGTATATGATGGTGTGTATTGAGATTATGGAAAGTATATGAATATGAAAGGTGTGTACAGCAGTAGTTATATGTAAATATTATGAAAGTGACACGTGTTTAATGACTATGTACATAGGGCAGCAGTGCCTAAGGTGCAGGGTAGAGTACCGGATGGTAGCTGGCTAGTAACAGTGACGAGGCCTGCCAGTGATGACTGTCTACCAGTCTGATGGCCTGGAGATAGAAGCTGTTTTTCAGTCTCTCGGTCTCAGCTTCAAATCAAATCAAATCAAATGTTATTTGTCACATACACATGGTTAGCAGATGTTAATGCGAGTGTAGCGAAATGCTTGTGCTTCTAGTTCCGACAATGCAGTAATAACCAACAAGTAATCTAACTAACAATTCCAAAACTACTGTCTTGTACACAGTGTAAGGGGATAAAGAATATGTACATAAGGATATATGAATGAGTGATGGTACAGAGCAGCATAGGCAAGATGGTAGGTAGATGGTATCGAGTACAGTATATACATATGAGATGAGTATGTAAACAAAGTGGCATAGTTAAAGTGGCTAGTGATACATGTATTACATAAGGATACAGTCGATGATATAGAGTACAGTATATACGTATGCATATGAGATGAATAATGTAGGGTAAGTAACATTATATAAGGTAGCATTGTTTAAAGTGGCTAGTGATATATTTACAATATTGACAGTACAGGTGCTTTGATGCACCTGTACTGTCACCGCCTTCTATATGGTAGCGGGGTGAACAGGCTGTGGCTTTGGTGGCTGAGGTCCTTGATTATCTTCTTGGCCTTCCTGTGACACAGTGTGCTGTAGATGTCCTGGAGGACAGGCAGTGTGCCCCCGGTGATGTGTTGGGCTGACTGCATGACCCTCTGGAGAGCCCTGTGGCTGCTGACAGTGCATTTGCCATACAGCCTGACAGGATGCTCTCAATGGTATATCAGTAGGAGTGTGTGAGGGTCTTAGGGGCCAAGCCAAATGTCCTCAGCCTCCGGAGGTTGAAGAGGCACTGTTGTGTGGATGCACCATTTCAGGGTGTCAGTGATGTGCATGCCAAGGAACGTGAAGCTTTTCACCCTATCCACTGTGGCCCGTCGATGTGGATGGGGGAGTGCTCTCGCTGCTGTTTCCTGAAGTCCACAATCAGCTCCTTCATTTTTTTTTTTATGTTGAAGGAGAGGTTATTTTCCTGGCACCACTCCACCAGGGCCCTCACCTCCTCCCTGTAGGCTGTCTAGTCATTGTGTCGTCTGCAAACTTGATGTTTGAGTTAGAGACTTGCATGGCCACGTGGTCATGTGTTAACAGGGAGTACAGGAGAGGGCTGAGCACACCCCCTTGTTGGGCACCCGTGTTGAGGATCAGCGTAGCGGAGGTGTTGTTGCCTACCTTCACCACCTGGGGTCAGCCCGTCAGGAAGTTCAGGACCCAGTTGCACAGGGCAGGGTTCAGACCCAGGGTCCCAAGCTTAGTGATGAGCTTGGAGGGCACTATGGTGTTGAAGGCTGAGCTGTAGTTGATGAATATCATCCTTACATTGGTATATATCTTGTCCAGGTGGGATAGGGCAGTTCTTAGTGTGATGGTGATTGCATCATCCTTGGATCTGTTGGGGCGATATGCAAATTGTAGTGGGTCTAGAATGTCGGTTAAGGTGGAGCTGATATGATTCTTAACCAGTCTCTCAAAGCACTTCATGACGACAGAAGTGAGTGCTACGGGGCAATAGTGATTTAGAATAGTTACCTTCACTTTCTTGGGTACAGGAACAATAGTGGACATATTGAAGTGGGGACAACAGACTGGGAGAGATCGAATACATCCGTAAACAATCCCCGCCAGCTGGTCTGCACATGCTCTGAGCTAGGGATGCCGGCTGGGCAGGCAGGTTTGCGATGGTTAACATGCTTAAATGACTTACTCATGTCAGTCACGCAGTGGGCCACGTCGGTGGCACTATGTTTTCCTCGAAGCGGGTGAAGAAGGTGTTTAGCATGTCTGGGAGCAAGACGTCAGCATCCGTGGTATTGATGTTAAAAATAGGGACCACAATTGTCCCCAACTATTGATCCCGGTCACCTTTATCATTTGGTGAATAGAAAGAGTTACAAAACTCTTTCCAATCTGTTACAAAACACCAAAAAGTGTAATAACATTCAGAGATTGTTAAGCCAAGCCTTTGATACTGGGTAAGAATACAAGGTAGGGAGAGATGTATGTTCTTTTTGTCGAGATTGACATAGTCTATTTATTGTGGTGTTGAAAACACAAGCCATGGTATTAAAGTGCCCGAAGTCGGTATGCTTTGTTTATTGGTTGTGTGGTGCATTGGCACAGAAACCTGTTGGTGGACAATTCGTTGCATATATTTTATATAATTATAAATATGGCATCAAAATGTTGAAAATCTGATTTCCCTCTAGCTGATCATTGTCTGCAGATGGCTCTGATCGTAGTTGAATGAAACAGGCAGGGAGAGTGAGCTCGTCTGTGGTGTTTGGCGAAGCCTCAACCTTCTGGCCTGTAGCCCTGCGTGGCATCAACTGTGCCACAAAAGCATGCTGAAGCGGCAAAGTTGATATCCACATTTATAAACACAGGGCCGCTACAGTATTTGTGGTTAAAAACATTATTTTGAATTCATTCTATGAGGGGGGATCTTACAGTACAAGGGGAGGGTCATGTGAACATATTTGTAATGTTGGGGGGAGGGGAGGGTCAAATTTTTTTAATGACACCTGGCTACATGATCTCAGATTAGGAATGGCAAAGACAATAAACATAACTATAATATTATTACCTTTTATTTAATCAGGGGAGCCCGATAGAGACCAGGGTCTCATTTTCAATGGTGTCCTGAGACCATAAAGTAAACCAACACTACATTACATTAGAACATCACTAACATCACAGCCATCATAAACAAGTTATTAAATCAATCACTAAAAACAATTGCACACCTCGGTGCACTCACTTATCATCAGAATTTTAAAATGCCCTAGTGGCACCAGGGAATCCAAATGTAATGCATTTTGGAAGTGAAAACTAAAAGCAGATTTACCTAATTCCGTGCAGACCCAAGGAATCTGAAGAGATAACCAACCATGTGAGTGGGTTTGGTATCTCATTCTTTTATAGGTTAGCAACAAAGTTAGGTAAGTTGGAAGCTTGTGTAGTAGAGCTTTGTAAACAAAAAGGGAGTAATGAATTGATCTACAGGACTTTAATGAGGACCTGCCAACCTTTTGATATACAGTAATGCACACAGATTTTTTTTAAATGACGTATGTATCTGTTGTTTTACTCTTTCCCTGTGAATTAGATACATATTCAAATGACCTGTCTGACCTCATAACTGTTTGTTATCTCAGTAACACATCTGTTATGATGATGCAGGCATTAGTAATATGGTGATCAGAGACTGTCATGCAAGGTGTTCTGAAACGGGTCCCCCTTCGTGACAAAGCCAGAGCAGAGCTATAGTAGAGAGCTGACTCAGAGCTTTGACAGACCTCAGAGTGACAGCTCAACACTGCCGCTTAAATCCACTATGTACCCCCACTGCCGCTAGTCCAAACAATCCTGCCTCACTATGGCTCTGCATGATGCCCCAAGCCAGTCTGCCAGGGTTTGTCATAGCTCAGTAAATGCTCTCCTGCCTGGTTTGGTCTCACCCTCGGGGGTCTGAGCTGTTTGTGTGTGTATATGGGTGAGTGTGTGTTTGTGTGTGTATATGTGTGAGTGTGTGTTTGTGTTTGTGTGTTTATATGTGTGAGTGTGTGTTTGTGTGTGTATATGTGTGAGTGTGTGTTTGTGTGTGTATATGTGTGAGTGTGTGTTTGTGTGTGTATATGTGTGAGTGTGTGTTTGTGTGTGTGTATGTGTGAGTGTGTGTTTGTGTGTGTGTGACATATCCGCCTGTCTTCCCTCCTTACTCAGGGTTGTGTTTAAACCTCCCCTGTTCTCTAACAGCCACAAGGTTCTGTTCCGTCCGGCGGCATCACTACCACCACCACAACCAGCTAATTCCTGTGTCATCATCCGGAACGACCGTGCATGTAAGGGATGCGGCCTGATGAGCAGCGTCTGTCTTCAGGATACACAGATCAAATCACATTCTCTTTGCACCACTGGGCACTGACTGGGATATGGTGCCATGCACCCACTTCCCTGCCCTGCCATGCCCTGGTCTAGTTTGGCCTAACCCTGGATGGAAGATTTGGAGGGATAGATAGAGGGAAGGAGAGAAAGGGGGAGGGATATAGGGATGCTGGTGGTGTGTTTGTCTATCAGCTGACTCCATGGCTGGGGCTAGGGTTGGAGCATCACTGGGCCGGGGCTCCTGCTTGTTTACTGCATCAGAAGAGGGGTGTGAGTCAAGCTGCCTGACTCGTCTGGTGCTTTCTCATTGGCCTACCTGCCCTTTCATAGCAGAGAACCCACGCTGTGACCCCCAGCCCAACCCTCAACCCTCATCTTTGACTCTCTCCTCTCTAGGGCTGGGGAAGGACCAGTTCAGACAAGGCCATGTTGACTGTTTGTGTGTGTGTGTGTGTGTGTGTGTGTGTGTGTGTGTGTGTGTGTGTGTGTGTGTGTGTGTGTGTGTGCCTGTGTGTGGTTATGTCTCTGCTATTGTATGTTTTTTTGTCGGCAGAACAACACAAACAGCTAGACTAGGATCCAGTGAACCATATCATCTCAATTGCTACTTGGTTTTCTGTGTCATTAGACATGTCAAAGACTTTGTGCAGTGGGACATCATGTGTAGAGAATAACTCACGTCTAGAGCAGGGTTCCTCATCTGGTGGGCCGCGGGTCATTTTATTTGGCCCCTTTACGCTCTGAATGGCAAACATACACAATCCATGTCTCAATTGGCTCAAGGCTTAAAAATCCTTCTTTAACCTGTCTCCTCCCCTTCATCTACACTGATTCAAGTGACATCAATAAGGGATTATAGCTTTCACCTGGTCAGTCTATGTCATGGTGTTCATAATGTTTTGTACACTCAGTATATATATGATCGTATAATGTAATGAAATTATTAGGTTTTAGTCAAATATTGAATCTGTTTGGGATTCTTGCGGTCAATTTGTAGTCTTCAAATTTAAAGCCTTAAGCGAACATGCATATCAATGGCAGCATGATACATTGCTTAACATCAAAACATACTTCAAAGTTTCCCAGAGCTTACTAATTTGCACAGTACTTAGTTAAACCGAAGGTTTGTAGCTACGATAGAGGGTAGGGAATGGGACTCTGTCCAGCCTCTTCCTCTGTGGGTCTACATGTTAAACTTCAGAGAAGTAAAAGTGATTCCTTTTCCCTCCGAGATCCTTAGTGCTAGACTACATACTCTCCCTCCCGTATACAGCAATAAACACCTGCGTATATCCGCTGATGAACCATAGCTTTTTGTGTAAGACATGAGTCACTCTGGGGAGAATGTACCGTTTGAAAAGGCCTGCTGTATTATTCACAGCTGAATAATACATAGATAATATAATATAATGCTGCTGTGCACTTCGCCTCCACCCCTCTATTTCCCTATGATCAGGGAGATAGGCTTTTCTATCAACACACCACTAGGTGACACTGTTGCTCTACCTTACAGCTGATGTTTATATCCTGGTTGTTTTATGAGGGAGGAAGAGAGAGATTCTGGAATATTCAAGGCCTGAGGTCATTTGCCTTTGGCCTAAAGAGCAGGAACCTGGACTTCACCAAAGAAATCAGAAATACAGACATTGTCATGCTAAGAAACACGCTATAGAGGAGATGAACCCACTGGTTGCCCTCTAGGTTACAGAGAGCTGGTAGTCCCATCCACCAAACTACCAGGTGTGAAACAGGGAAGGGACTCAGGGGGTATGCTAATTTGGTATAGAACAGACCTAATTCACTCTATTTAATTAAATAAAACAGGAACATTTTACATTTGGCTAGAAATTCAAAAGAAAATGATCTCAACAGAGAAAAATGTCCTCCTGTGTGCAACCTATATCCCCCCACTATAATCCCCATACTTTAATGAAGACAGCTTCTCCATCCTGGAGGGGGAAATTAATAATTTCCAGGCCCAGGGACATGTACTAGTCTGTGGCTACCTACAGTGCCTTGCGAAAGTATTCGGCCCCCTTGAACTTTGCGACCTTTTGCCACATTTCAGGCTTCAAACATAAAGATATAAAACTGTATTTTTTTGTGAAGAATCAACAACAAGTGGGACACAATCATGAAGTGGAACGACATTTATTGGATATTTCAAACTTTTTTAACAAATCAAAAACTGAAAAATTGGGCGTGCAAAATTATTCAGCCCCTTTACTTTCAGTGCAGCAAACTCTCTCCAGAAGTTCAGTGAGGATCTCTGAATGATCCAATGTTGACCTAAATGACCAATGATGATAAATACAATCCACCTGTGTGTAATCAAGTCTCCGTATAAATGCACCTGCACTGTGATAGTCTCAGAGGTCCGTTAAAAGCGCAGAGAGCATCATGAAGAACAAGGAACACACCAGGCAGGTCCGAGATACTGTTGTGAAGAAGTTTAAAGCCGGATTTGGATACAAAAAGATTTCCCAAGCTTTAAACATCCCAAGGAGCACTGTGCAAGCGATAATATTGAAATGGAAGTAGTATCAGACCACTGCAAATCTACCAAGACCTGGCCGTCCCTCTAAACTTTCAGCTCATACAAGGAGAAGACTGATCAGAGATGCAGCCAAGAGGCCCATGATCACTCTGGATGAACTGCAGAGATCTACAGCTGAGGTGGGAGACTCTGTCCATAGGACAACAATCAGTCGTATATTGCACAAATCTGGCCTTTATGGAAGAGTGGCAAGAAGAAAGCCATTTCTTAAAGATATCCATAAAAAGTGTCGTTTAAAGTTTGCCACAAGCCACCCGGGAGACACACCAATCATGCGGAAGAAGGTGCTCTGGTCAGATGAAACCAAAATTGAACTTTTTGGCAACAATGCAAAACGTTATGTTTGGTGTAAAAGCAACACAGCTGAACACACCATCCCCACTGTCAAACATGGTGGTGGCAGCATCATGGTTTGGGCCTGCTTTTCTTCAGCAGGGACAGGGAAGATGGTTAAAATTGATGGGAAGATGGATGGAGCCAAATACAGGACCATTCTGGAAGAAAACCTGATGGAGTCTGCAAAAGACCTGAGACTGGGACGGAGATTTGTCTTCCAACAAGACAATGATCCAAAACATAAAGCAAAATCTACAATGGAATGGTTCAAAAATAAACATATCCAGGTGTTAGAATGGCCAACTCAAAGTCCAGACCTGAATCCAATCGAGAATCTGTGGAAAGAACTGAAAACTGCTGTTCACAAATGCTCTCCATCCAACCTCACTGAGCTCGAGCTGTTTTGCAAGGAGGAATGGGAAAAAATGTCAGTCTCTCGATGTGCAAAACTGATAGAGACATACCCCAAGCGACTTACAGCTGTAATCGCAGCAAAAGGTGGCGCTACAAAGTATTAACTTAAGGGGCTGAATAATTTTGCACGCCCAATTTTTCAGTTTTTGATTTGTTAAAAAAGTTTGAAATATCCAATAAATGTCGTTCCACTTCATGATTGTGTACCACTTGTTGTTGATTCTTCACAAAAAAATACAGTTTTATATCTTTATGTTTGAAGCCTGAAATGTGGCAAAAGGTCGCAAAGTTCAAGGGGGCCGAATACTTTCGCAAGGCACTGTAAATGCCAGAACTGGACAAGAACCTGACACCCTCAGCACACAGGGAGACAAACACCCACCTGGAGGTGACAGCATTCCCTCCCCCATATGCCCCCCTAGACACAACTACGACAACATAACCAACAAAAACGGGTCAGCAGCTCTGTTGCACGCTGGGTATGTACACAGTCAATGGTAGGCTTCGAGGTGACTAGTATGGTAGGTACACCTATAGCTCATCTCTTGGCAGTAGTACTGTACACTACTTTATCACTGACCTCAAACCAGAGTCTCTCAGATCATTTACAGATTACAGCAAAATCACAGTCTACATGAACAGAGGAATACTCAATCACGAGGCATCAAAGCCAATGTAACTTAATAATATTAAGAAATGCTATAGATGGAATGAAAGTAGTGTGAAATCCTAACAAAAAACTATTTGGCAACAACAAATTCAATCCCTTTCAGACAACTTCCGTGACACATTTTTCACTGTAATAGTGAAGGTGCAAACTTGGCAGTAGAAAACCTAAACAGTATATTTGACCTCTCGGCTTCCCTATCAAATCAAACCATTTCAAACAGCAAACCGAAGAAAATGAACAACAATGACGAATGGTTTTACGAAGAATGCAGAAACCTAAGAAAGAAATTGAGAAACCTATCCATCCAAACACATAGAGACGCAGAAAACCTGAGCCTACGCCTTCAATATGGTGAATCACTAAAACAATACAGAAATACACTACGGAAAAAGAAGGAACAGCATGTCAGAAATCAGCTAAATGTAATTAAAGAATCATAGCCTCTAACCACTACTGGGAAAATTGGAAAACACTAAATCAACAACAACACGAAGAGTTATCTATCCAAAACAGAGATGTGTGGATAAACCACTTCTCCAATCTTTTAGGCCCTATAACAAAGAACAAACAGCAAAAACATATACATGATCAAATACAAATCTTAGTATCAACTATTAAAGACTACCAGAACTCACTGGATTGAACTACAGGACAAAATATAAACCCTCCTTTGGTGTTGAAGGTTTCCTCGATTCAATGATGAAATATACAGACAACAAGTTCCAATTGGCTATACTTAAACTCTTTAACATCATCCTTAGCTCTGGCATCTTCCCCAATATTTGGAACCAAGGACTGATCGCCCCAATCCACAAAAGTGGAGACACATTTGACTCCAATAACTACCGTGGGATATGCGTCAACAGCAACCTTGGGAAAATCCTCTGCATTATCATTAACAGCAGACTCATACATTTCCAGAGTGAAAACAATGTAATGAACAAATGTCAAGTTGTTTTTTTTACCAAATTACCATACGACAGACCACATATTCCCCCTGCACACCCTAATTGACATAAAAATCTAGCCATAACAAAGGCAACGTCTTCTCATGCTTTGTTGATTTCAAAAAAGCTTTTGACTCAATTTGGTATGGTCTGCTATACCAATTGATGGATAGTGGTGTTGAGGGAAAAACATACGACATTATAAAATCCATGTACACAAGTAAAAATTGGCAAAAAAACAAATTTCTTTCCACAGGGCTGTGGAGAGAGACTGGGATGCAGCTTAAGCCCCACCCTCTTAAACATATATTTCAACGAATTGGCGAGGGCACTAGAACAGTCTATAGCACCTGGCCTCGCCCTACTAGAATCTGGAGTCAAATGTCTACTGTTTGCTGATGATTTGGTGCTTCTGTCCCCAACCAAGGATGGCCTACAGCAGCACTTAGATCTTCTGCACAGATTCTGTCTGGGCCCTGACAGTAAATCTCAGTAAGACCAAAATAATGGTGTTCCAAAAAATATCTATTTGCCAGGACCACAAATACAAATTCCATCTAGACACCGTTGCCCTAGAGCACACAAAAAACGATACATACCTCGGTCTGAACAGCAGAGCCATAGGTAACACAAAGCTGAGAACGATCTGAGAGACAAGGCAAGAAGGGCCTTCTATGCCATCAAAAGAAACATAAAATTCGACATACCAATTAGGATCTGGATAAAAATACTTGAATCAGTTATAGATCACATTGCCCTTTATGGTTGTGGTGTCTGGGGTCCGCTCACCAACCAATAATTCACAAAATGGGACAAACGGCAAATTGAGACTGCATGCAGAATTCAGCAAAAATATCCTCTGTGTACAACGTAAAACACCAAATAATGCATGCAGAGCAGAATTAGGCCGATACCCGCTAATTATAAAAATCCAGTAAAGAGCCGTTAAAATCTACAACCACCTAAAAGGAAGCGATTCCCAAACCTTCCATAACAAAGCCATCACCTACAGAGAAATTAAGCTGGAGAAGAGTCCCCTAAGCAAGCTGGTCATGGGGTTCACAAACACAAACAGACCCCACAGAGCCCCAGGACAGCAACACAATTAGACCCAACCAAATCATGAGAAGACAAAAAGATAATTACTTGACACATTGGAAAGAATTAACAAATAAACTGAGCAAACTAGAATGCTATTTGGCCCCAAACAGAGAGTACACAGTGGCAGAATACCTGACCACTGTGACTGACCCAAACTTAAGGAAAGCTTTGGCTATGTGCAGACTCAGTGAGTATAACCTTGCTATTGAGAAAGGCTGCCATAGGCAGACCTGGCTCACAAGAGAAGACCGGCTTTGTGCACACTGCCCACAAAATGAGGTGGAAACTGAGTGGCCCTTCCTAACCTCCTGCCAAATATATGACCATATTAGAGACACATATTTCCCTCAGATTACACAGACCCACAAAGTATTCGAAAACATTTCCATTTTTGATAAACTCCCATATCCGTTGTGTGAAATACCACAGTGTGTCATCACAGCAGCAGAATTTGTGACCTGTTGTCACAAGAAAAGGGCAATTGTAAATACAATGGCTGAGGCTGCTTTGTTGCTCTGTGGATGTGTCCCAATTGGCCATTGGACCTGGTCAAAAGTAGTGCACTATATAGGGAAAAGGGTGCAATTTGGAACGCAGCTGCATGTGGCCTCATGTAGCCTCATGTAGCCCATCAGCTAGAAGGCATCTCACCCTTCTCGGCCCTCATTGTCCCAACAACTCCCCAAAGTTAATGACTTCACGCATTACTGCAAATGGCTGGGATTGAAATGATGCCCCACACCTGATGAATACAGTAGTTCACAGCAATGCTGTTAACTGTCATTTCCTGTACTGATATATCCTGTCATGTACTGTCCTGTACTGATATATCCTGTCATGTTCTGTCCTGTACTGATATATCCTGTCATGTACTGTCCTGTACTGATATATCCTGTCATGTACTGTCCTGTACTGATATATCCTGTCATGTACTGTCCTGTGGTGGATGGGATGCTCAAGTGACTCCTAAACTGATTGCCAGAGGAGCAATGAAGGAGAAAACGATAGTGGAGCGTATGCTCTGGTGATCATGGCCAGCGTGTGTGTGTGTGTGTTAGGGCCTTGCCTGGCTAGCTGGTCTGTATTCACATAGCATCTGTCCCTCACTGTGCATCTGAAAGCTGCTGACACACTACTCTCTATCTGGTCCCATCACCAATAATCAGCCATGTGAACATCACTCACCATCACCGCCCTGCCCCTGCCAACATACACGCACGTATACACCCGCACACATACACCCGCACACACACATACATACAGCCTGGAGTCTGGCTATTAACAACTCTCTCAAAGATTTTCAAAAGCCCCTAAAAGATTATTATCATCATACAAACCCTGACATTTTTCCCAAACACTCTCATACACTGTCTCAAACACTGTCTTAAATATTTAGTCTTGCCCATTAACCCTCTGAATGGGACACATACACAATCCATGTCTTATTGTCTCAAGGCTTAAAAATCCTTCTTTAACTCATCTCCTCCCCTTCATCTACACTGATTGAAGTCTATTTAACAAATGACATCAATAAGGGATCATAGCTTCCACCTGGATTCACCTGGTCAGTCTATGTCATGGAAAGAGAATATGTTCCTAATGTTTTGTACACTCAGTGTATATACAGTTGAAATCGGAAGTTTAAATACACTTAGGTTGGAGTCATTAAAACTAGTTTTTCAACCACTTCACAAATGTCTTGTTAACCATCTATAGTTTTGGCAAGTCGTTTAGGACATCTACTTTGTGCATGACACAAGTAATTTTCCAACAATTGTTTACAGACAGATTATTTCACTTAAAATTCACTGTATCACAATTCCAGTGGGTCAGAAGCTTACATACACTAAGTTGACTGTGCCTTTAAACAGCTTGGAAAATTCCAGAAAATGATGTCATGGTTTTAGAGGCCTCTGATAGACTAATTGACATAAGTTTAGTCAATTGGAGGTGTACCTGTGGATGTATTTCAAGGCCTACCTTCAAACTCAGTGCCACTTTGCTTGACATCATGGGAAAACCAAAATAAATCAGCCAAGACCTCAGAATTTTTTTTAGACCTCCACAAGGCTGGTTCATCCTTGGGAGCAATTTCCAAACACCTGAAGGTACCACATTCATCTGTACAAACAATAGTACGCAAGTATAAACACCATGGGACCACGCAGCCGTCATACCACTCAGGAAGGAGACACGTTCTGTCTCCTAGATACGTATGAATGTACTTTGGTGCGAAAAGTGCAAATCAATCCCAGAACAACAGCAAAGGACCTTGTGAAGATGCTGGAGGAAACCGGTACAAAAGTATCTATATCCACAGTAAAAACGAGTCCTATATCGACATAACCTGAAAGGCCGCTCAGCAAGGAAGAAGCCACTGTTCCAAAACCGCCATAAAAAAAGCCAGACTACGGTTCGCAACTGCACATGTGGACAAAGATCGTACTTTTTGGAGAAATGTCCTCTGGTCTGATGAAACAAAAAAATAAATGTTTGGCCATAATGACCATTGTTATGTTTGGAGGAAAAAGGGGAAGGCTTGCAAGCTGAAGAACCCCATCCCAACCGTGAAGCACGGGGTGGTAGCATCATGTTGTGGGGGTGCATTGCTGCAGGAGGGACTGGTCCACTTCACAAAATAGATGGCATCATGAAGTAGGACAATTATGTGGATATATTGAAGCAACATCTCAAGACATCAGTCAGGAAGGTAAAGCTTGGTCGCAAATGGGTCTTCCAAATGGACAATGACCCAAAGCATACTTCCAAAGTTGTGGCAAATGGCTCAAAGACAACAAAGTCAAGGTATTGGAGTGGCCATCACAAAGCCCGGACCTCAATCCTATAGAAGATTTGTGGGCAGAACTGAAAAAGTGTGTGCGAGCAAGGAGGCCTACAAACCTGACTCAGTTACACCAGTTACTAGGAGGAATGGGCCAAAATTCACCCAACTTATTGTGGGAAGCTTGTGGAAGACTACCCAAAACATTTGACCCAAGTTAAACCATTTAAAGGCAATGCTACCAAATACTAATTGAGTGTATGTAAACTTCTAACCCACTGAGAATGTGATGAAATAAATAAAAGCTGAAATAAATAATTCTCTCTACTATTATTCAGCCATTTCAAATTCTTAAAATAAAGTGGTGATCCTAACTGACCTAAGACAGGGGATTTTTACTAGAATTAAATGTCAGGAATTGTAAAACTGAGTTTAAATATATTTGGCTAAGGTGTATGTAAACTTCCGACTTCAACTGTATCAACGAATTTGCAAGGGCACTAGAACAATCCGCAACACCCAGCCTCACCCTACAAAATTCTGAAGTCAAATGTCTACTGTTTGCTGATGATTTGGTGCTTTTGTCCCCAACTAAGGAGGGCCTACAGCAGCACCTAGATCTTCTGCACAGATTCTGTCAGACCTAGGCCCTGACAGTGAATCTCAGTAAGACATGGTGTTCCACATTTTTTCCAGTTGCCAGGACCACAAAAAGAAATGTCATGCCCTAGAGCAAACCAAAAACTATACCTACCTCAGCCTAAACATCAGCACCACAGGTAACTTCCAAAAAACTGTGAATGATCTGAGAGACAAGGAAGGCAAGAAAGGCCTTCTAATGGCCTTCTACGCCATCAAAGGGAACATGAAATTCATATTTAAAAATGATTGAATCAGTTATAGAACCCATTGCCCTTTATGGTGCTTTATTCTATAACTAGAGGACTCCTGATATCTCCAGAAGTATACTTTTTTTGTCTTCATCTGTTGTGGTCTTTTTCCTAGCTAGGGCCATCTACTTTAAGTGCTGCCTGTCTTCCCAGTAGACTAATTGGTGTGTGAACTGCTGACTGCTCATAACTTGCAGATAGTTGTTGACACATCAACCAGGATCAGGGGGCAGGGCAATTTGTGACTTGTTTTAGTAATCAGTGGCTGTATTGGAGGGGGCGTGGTTTCACCTCTCCTAGGCAATCAGCAATTAGTACAGGGAGGCGTGCTCTCCACCTCTGCTAGGCAATTAGCAATCAGTGTTAGTTCTTCAGTCTCCCTGGTTTCTCAGCGGCAGCTGTAAGCGGTGGTCGTTCAGTTCTGCCGGAATTTTAAGGCCATCGCCGAAACTAAGACGGTTCTGCCGAGTTGTTTGAGGAAGGAAAGAGAGGAAGGCTCACACCACTCTGTCACTTGAGTATCTTACCTAGTTATTTACAGATTATCTCATTTAGCTTTTTTGTATCTTTGTCAACTACTGTGTGTGTGTTCTACCTGTTAGTTCCTCTCCCTGTAGGCTTTACAGACGCTCCCCACCCCTTGTCTGCAACCCTTCTGATTTAGTGTACCCTGCACACAAAACCCAGGTGGAATTCCGGGCATCTGGCAGCATTTGGAACTGCTGATCTGCGGTCAGAACGCAGAGTTCATCTCAGCCTATGCTGCCCTTCAGTCCCTTGGCTTTTTGGTCCCAACGGAGACATGGATCACCCCTCTAATTATCAAAATCCAGAAAAGAGCCTTTCAAGTCTACAACCACCTAAAAGAAAGAAATTCCCAAACCTTCCCTAACAAAGCCATCACCTACAGAGAGATAAGTCTGCTCAGCAAGCTGTTCATGGGGCTCTGGTCACAAACCGACTCCACATAGCTCCAGGACAGCAACACAATTAGACCCAACCAAAACATGAGAAAACAAAATTATAATTACTTGACACATTGGAAAGAACCAAGCAAACTGGAACGCTATTTGGCCCTAAACAGAGAGTACACAGTGGCAGAATACCTGACCACTGTGACTGACCCAAACTTAAGGAAAGCTTTGACTATGTACAGACTCAGTGAGCATAGCCTTGCTATTGAGAAAGGCCACCATAGGCAGACCTGGCTCTCAAGAGAAGACAGGCTATGTGCTCACTGCCCACAAAATGGAAATTGAGCTGCACTTCCTAACCTCCTGCCAAATGTATGACCATATTAGAGACATATTTCCCTCAGATTACACAAACCCACAAAGAATTCTGAAATAAATCAAATTTTGAACTCATGTCTGTTTGGTGAAATACGACAGTGTGCCATCACAGCAGCAAGATGTGTGCTCTTAGGCTGGGCACCGTGGTGCTGGAGGGCTGGGTGATAGGTGACCTCTGTTTACCAGACAGCTCCAGTCAGGAACACAATAACAACATAGTAACCAGGCCAGGTCTCTAAGAGAGCCTGTGTGGGTACATTAATAAGGCTAGGAGAGGTCTGAGCATTAAAGACCCAGACATGAGTGTCTAGTCTGTTTGTGTGTCTGGGGCTCTTAGGGCTAGACCCTTGAGAAGAGACCCTTGCACCTGTAATGAATAAGGCTTTGAAAAGGCTTGGCGCTCTCAATAAGTGCTGTGCTCTAAATGTGATAGGTCAGATACTCACACATGGGCTTGAGCTGGCCAATCAGCTCCTCCTTGGTCCACTTGGCCCATTCCTTCTTGTCTGTGTTGATGGAGCACAGGATTGGCCCGCATGGTTTCCCACAGTCCTCTATGGCCGGCACATTCAAGTAGTGGACGAGCACGATGTCAGGGTTCTGGAGAGAAGGAGGGGAACCTTAGGTTAGTCAGCAGACTCAGATGATGTGGGTCTGGTAACAGTGAGAGAGAATGGGAATCACACATAGGCCCAGAGAGAGAGAGACCCTGCTGGAAGTGTAACACCTTCCAGCATTACAGCTGTTGTGTTAGCACACAGACATGCTGCTGGAATAGGCTGCTGTTGGAGAGACATGGTAACTCTCACACAAATAATTGAGTGAGAAAAGCTCACAGAGAGTCACAGAGAGAGGGTAAGAGAGACAGAGAAAGAGAAGCAAAACATAAATGTGTCTCTGAAGAAATATGTGGAGGGGATGTTAAAACCTCTTTGGAAGATTGTGTGTCTGCGTGTGAGGTAATGGCCCTGCTATGTGCACGTAACACACTTATAGCATTTTGTGTAGTCCTCCCACATGCCGAGCCAATGCCCTCTATTAACTTGCCTGTGTACCCAGTCAGATCCACCAATTTACCCGCCACAAATGTTACCTACAGTATGTAAATTCCCTAAATTGACAGCTTATGAAAAATTGGTGCCATTTAAAAGACCGGTTGAGCCGGTGTGAATAACATCAATTGTGTTCTGTAATCATGAATAGCTTTGATTACTGTGCAGAGTAAACAGTGGCAGGAGAAACACTCCCACTCCACTCCTTAAGACTCCATTTATTAGTAACACACTAATGCCAATAACAACACACACATGTACCACACTCACTCTCATTAGGTGTACACACACACACACACACACACACACACACACACACACACACACACACACACCTGTTAAAGTAACAAAAGAAATGTAATGGCAGCATGTGTTTGAGTGTAGTTTGAAGCTTCTTCAGTGCTAAGTGGATTCTAAATCAACATGCATCTAGGTCTGTGTTCCCTACTGGTCCAAACCATTCATCTGTACCACTCATTCCTCCATTCCCCTCTCCAACCCCCTTATCCTCTCTCTCTACCTTGATCAAGGATGGAGGGAGGGGTGAGAGATTCATCAGGGATAATAAAGATGGAGGGACAAGGAGAGAGATACACCAGGGATAATAAAGATGCAGGGACAAGGAGAGAGATACACCAGGGATAATAAAGATGGAGGCAAGAGGAGAGAGAAACACCAGGGATAATAAAGATGGAGGGACAAGGAGAGAGATACACCAGGGATATTAAAGATGGAGAGACAAGGAGAGAGAAACACCAGGGATAATAAAGATGTAGGGACAAGGAGAGAGAAACAACAGGGATAATAAAGATGGAGGGACAAGGAGAGAGAAACAACAGGGATAATAAAGATGGAGGGACAAGGAGAGAGAAACACCAGGGATAATAAAGATGTAGGGACAAGGAGAGAGAAACACCAGGGATAATAAAGATGGAGGGAGGAGAGAGATACACCAGGGATAATAAAGATGGGGGGAGGAGAGAGATACACCAGGGATAATAAAGATGGAGGGAGGAGAGAGAAACACCAGGGATAATAACGATGGAGGGAGGAGAGAGAAACACCAGGGATAATAAAGATGGAGGGAGGAGAGAGATACACCAGGGATAATAAAGATGGAGGGAGGAGAGAGATACACCAGGGATAATACAGATGGAGGGAGAGGAGAGAAACCAAAGGGATAATAAAGATGGAGGGAGGAGAGAGTTACACCAGGGACAATAAAGATGTGGGGGGGAGAGAGATACACCAGGGATAATAAAGATGGAGGGAGGAGAGAGATACACCAGGGATAATAAAGATGGAGGGAGAGGAGAGAAACCAAAGGGATAATAAAGATGGCGAGAGAAACGCCAGGGATAATAAAGATGGAGGGAGAGGAGAGAAACCCAAGGGATAATAAAGATGGAGGGAGGAGAGAGATACAACAGGGATAATAAAGATGGAGTGAGAGGAGAGGAACCCAAGGGATTATAAAGATGGAGGGAGGAGAGAGAAACACCAGGGATAATAAAGATGGAGGAAGGAGAGAGATACACCAGGGATAATAAAGATGGAGGGAGGAGAGAGAAACACCAGGGATAATAAAGATGGAGGAAGGAGAGAGATACACCAGGGATAATAAAGATGGAGGGTTGGAGAGAGATACACCAGGGATAATAAAGATGGAGGGAGGAGAGAGATACACCAGGGATAATAAAGATGGAGGGAGGAGAGAGATACACCAGGGATAATAAAGATAGAGGGAGGGGAGAGAAACACCAGGGAAAACAAAGATGGAGGGACAAGGAGAGTGAAACACTGGGGATAATAAAGATGGAGTGAGGGTAGAGAGATACACCAGATATAATAAAGATGGAGGGACAAGGAGAGAGATACACCAGGGATAATAAAGATGGAGGGAGGAGAGAGATACACCAGATATAATAAAGATGGAGGGAGGAGAGAGATACACCAGGGATAATAAAGATGGAGGGAGGAGAGAGATAGACCAGGGATAATAAAGATGGAGAGAGAAACGCTAGGGATAATAAAGATGGAGGGAGAGGAGAGAGATACACCAGGGATAATAAAGATGGAGGGAGGAGAGAGATACACCAGGGATAATAAAGATGGAGAGAGATACACCAGGGATAATAAAGATGGAGGGACAAGGAGAGAGAAACACCAGGGATAATAAAGATGGAGCGAGGGGAGAGAAACACCAGGGATAATAAAGATGGAGGGAGGAGAGAGATACACCAGGGATAATAAAGATGGAGGGAGGGGAGAGATACACCAGGGATAATAAAGATGGAGGGTTGGAGAGAGATACACCAGGGATAATAAAGATGGAGTGAGAGGAGTGGAACCCAAGGGATAATAAAGATGGAGGGAGGAGAGAGAAACACCAGGGATAATAAAGATGGAGGGAGGAGAGAGATACACCAGGGATAATAAAGATGGAGTGAGAGGAGTGGAACCCAAGGGATAATAAAGATGGAGGGAGGAGAGAGAAACACCAGGGATAATAAAGATGGAGGGAGGAGAGAGATACACCAGGGATAATAAAGATGGAGGGAGGAGAGAGATACACCAGGGATAATAAAGATGGAGTGAGAGGAGTGGAACCCAAGGGATAATAAAGATGGAGGGAGGAGAGAGAAACACCAGGGATAATAAAGATGGAGGGAGGAGAGAGATACACCAGGGATAATAAAGATGGAGGGAGGAGAGAGATACACCAGGGATAATAAAGATGGAGGGAGAGGAGAGAGATACACCAGGGATAATAAAGATGGAGGGAGGAGAGAGATACACCAGGGATAATAAAGATGGAGGGAGGAGAGAGATACACCAGGGATAATAAAGATGGAGGGAGGGGAGAGAAACACCAGGGATAATAAAGATGGAGGGAGGTGAGAAAAACAACAGGGATAATAAAGATGGAGGGAGGTGAGAGAAACACCAGGGATAATAAAGATGGAGGGACAAGGAGAGAGATACACCAGGGATAATAAAGATGGAGGGAGGAGAGAGATACACCAGGGATAATAAAGATGGTGGTGGGGGGGGGGGGGGGACACCAGGGATAATAAAGATGGAGGGAGGAGAGAGATACACCAGGGATAATAAAGATGGAGAGAAACACCAGGGATAATAAAGATGGAGGGAGGGGAGAGAAACACCGGGGATAATTAAGATGGAGGGAGGGGAGAGAAACACCAGGGATAATAAAGATGTGGGGGGGAGAGAGATACACCAGGTATAATAAAGATGGAGGGAGGAGAGAGATACACCAGGGATAATAAAGATGGAGGGAGGGGAGAGATACACCAGGGATAATAAAGATGGAGGGAGGAAAGAGATACACCAGGGATAATAAAGATGGAGTGAGAGGAGTGGAACCCAAGGGATAATAAAGATGGAGGGAGGAGAGAGAAACACCAGGGATAATAAAGATGGAGGGAGGAGAGAGATACACCAGGGATAATAAAGATGGAGGGAGGAGAGAGATACACCAGGGATAATAAAGATGGAGGGAGAGGAGAGAGATACACCAGGGATAATAAAGATGGAGGGAGGAGAGAGATACACCAGGGATAATAAAGATGGAGGGAGGAGAGAGATACACCAGGGATAATAAAGATGGAGGGAGGGGAGAGAAACACCAGGGATAATAAAGATGGAGGGAGGTGAGAAAAACACCAGGGATAATAAAGATGGAGGGAGGAGAGAGATACACCAGGGATAATAAAGATGGAGGGACAAGGAGAGAGATACACCAGGGATAATAAAGATGGAGGGAGGGGAGAGAAACACCAGGGATAATAAAGATGGAGGGAGGGGAGAGAAACACCAGGGATAATAAAGATGGAGGGAGGAGAGAGATACACCAGGGATAATACAGATGGAGGGAGGAGAGAGATACACCAGGGATAATAAAGATGGAGGGAGGAGAGAGAAACACCAGGGATAATAAAGATGGAGGAAGTAGAGAGATACACCAGGGATAATAAAGATGGAGGGAGGAGAGAGATACACCAGGGATAATAAAGATGAAGGGACAAGGAGAGAGATACACCAGGGATAATAAAGATGGAGGGAGGGGAGAGAAACACCAGGGATAATAAAGATGGAGGGAGGGGAGAGAAACACCAGGGATAATAAAGATGGAGGGAGAGGAGAGAAACACCAGGGATAACAATGATGGAGGGACAAGGAGAGAGAAACACCGGGGATAATAAAGATGGAGGGAGGGGAGAGAAACACCAGGGATAATACAGGTGGAGGGACAAGGAGAGAGAAACACTGGGGATAATAAAGATGGAGGGAGGGGAGAGAAACACCAGGGATAATAAAGGTGGAGGGAGGAGAGAGAAACACCAGGGATAATAAAGATGGAGGGATGAGAGAGATACACCAGGGATAATAAAGATGGAGGGAGGAGAGAGATACACCAGGGATAATAAAGATGGAGGGAGAGGAGAGAGATACACCAGGGATAATAAAGATGGAGGGACAAGGAGAGAGAAACACCGGGGATAATAAAGATGGAGGGAGGGGAGAGAAACACCAGGGATAATAAAAGTGGAGGGAGGAGAGAGATACACCAGGGATAATAAAGATGGAGGGAGGAGAGAGATACACCAGGGATAATAAAGATGGAGGGAGGAGAGAGATACACCAGGGATAATAAAGATGGAGGGAGGAGAGAGATACACCAGGGATAATAAAGATGGAGGGAGGAGAGAGATACACCAGGGACAATAAAGATGGAGGGAGGAGAGAGATACACCAGGGATAATAAAGATGGAGGGAGGAGAGAGATACACCAGGGATAATAAAGATGTGGGGGGGGGGAGAGATACACCAGGTATAATAAAGATGGAGGGACAAGGAGAGAGAAACACCGGGGATCATAAAGATGGAGGGAGGGGAGAGAAACACCAGGGATAATAAAGATGGAGAGAGAAACACCAGGGATAATAAAGATGGAGGGAGGGGAGAGAAACACCAGGGATAATAAAGATGGAGGGAGTAGAGAGATACACCAGGGATAATAAAGATGGAGGGAGGAGAGAGATACACCAGGGATAATACAGATGGAGGGAGGAGAGAGATACACCAGGGATAATAAAGATGGAGGGAGGAGAGAGAAACACCAGGGATAATAAAGATGGAGGAAGTAGAGAGATACACCAGGGATAATAAAGATGGAGGGAGGAGAGAGATACACCAGGGATAATAAAGATGAAGGGACAAGGAGAGAGATACACCAGGGATAATAAAGATGGAGGGAGGGGAGAGAAACACCAGGGATAATAAAGATGGAGGGAGGGGAGAGAAACACCAGGGATAATAAAGATGGAGGGAGAGGAGAGAAACACCAGGGATAACAATGATGGAGGGACAAGGAGAGAGAAACACCGGGGATAATAAAGATGGAGGGAGGGGAGAGAAACACCAGGGATAATACAGGTGGAGGGACAAGGAGAGAGAAACACCGGGGATAATAAAGATGGAGGGAGGGGAGAGAAACACCAGGGATAATAAAAGTGGAGGGAGGAGAGAGATACACCAGGGATAATAAAGATGGAGGGAGGAGAGAGATACACCAGGGATAATAAAGATGGAGGGAGGAGAGAGATACACCAGGGATAATAAAGATGGAGGGAGGAGAGAGATACACCAGGGATAATAAAGATGGAGGGAGGAGAGAGATACACCAGGGACAATAAAGATGGAGGGAGGAGAGAGATACACCAGGGATAATAAAGATGGAGGGAGGAGAGAGATACACCAGGGATAATAAAGATGTGGGGGGGGGGAGAGATACACCAGGTATAATAAAGATGGAGGGACAAGGAGAGAGAAACACCGGGGATCATAAAGATGGAGGGAGGGGAGAGAAACACCAGGGATAATAAAGATGGAGAGAGAAACACCAGGGATAATAAAGATGGAGGGAGGGGAGAGAAACACCAGGGATAATAAAGATGGAGGGAGTAGAGAGATACACCAGGGATAATAAAGATGGAGGGAGGAGAGAGATACACCAGGGATAATACAGATGGAGGGAGGAGAGAGATACACCAGGGATAATAAAGATGGAGGGAGGAGAGAGAAACACCAGGGATAATAAAGATGGAGGAAGTAGAGAGATACACCAGGGATAATAAAGATGGAGGGAGGAGAGAGATACACCAGGGATAATAAAGATGAAGGGACAAGGAGAGAGATACACCAGGGATAATAAAGATGGAGGGAGGGGAGAGAAACACCAGGGATAATAAAGATGGAGGGAGGGGAGAGAAACACCAGGGATAATAAAGATGGAGGGAGAGGAGAGAAACACCAGGGATAACAATGATGGAGGGACAAGGAGAGAGAAACACCGGGGATAATAAAGATGGAGGGAGGGGAGAGAAACACCAGGGATAATACAGGTGGAGGGACAAGGAGAGAGAAACACTGGGGATAATAAAGATGGAGGGAGGGGAGAGAAACACCAGGGATAATAAAGGTGGAGGGAGGAGAGAGAAACACCAGGGATAATAAAGATGGAGGGATGAGAGAGATACACCAGGGATAATAAAGATGGAGGGAGGAGAGAGATACACCAGGGATAATAAAGATGGAGGGAGAGGAGAGAGATACACCAGGGATAATAAAGATGGAGGGACAAGGAGAGAGAAACACCGGGGATAATAAAGATGGAGGGAGGGGAGAGAAACACCAGGGATAATAAAAGTGGAGGGAGGAGAGAGATACACCAGGGATAATAAAGATGGAGGGAGGAGAGAGATACACCAGGGATAATAAAGATGGAGGGAGGAGAGAGATACACCAGGGATAATAAAGATGGAGGGAGGAGAGAGATACACCAGGGATAATAAAGATGGAGGGAGGAGAGAGATACACCAGGGACAATAAAGATGGAGGGAGGAGAGAGATACACCAGGGATAATAAAGATGGAGGGAGGAGAGAGATACACCAGGGATAATAAAGATGTGGGGGGGGGGAGAGATACACCAGGTATAATAAAGATGGAGGGACAAGGAGAGAGAAACACCGGGGATCATAAAGATGGAGGGAGGGGAGAGAAACACCAGGGATAATAAAGATGGAGAGAGAAACACCAGGGATAATAAAGATGGAGGGAGGGGAGAGAAACACCAGGGATAATAAAGATGGAGGGAGGAGAGAGATACACCAGGGATAATAAAGATGGAGGGAGGAGAGAGATACACCAGGGATAATAAAGATGGAGGGAGGGGAGAGAAACACCAGGGATAATAAAGATGGAGGGACAAGGAGAGAGATACACCAGGGATAATAAAGATGGAGGGAGGAGAGAGATACACCAGGGATAATAAAGATGGAGGGACAAGGAGAGAAAAACACCAGGGATAATAAAGGTGGAGGGAGGAGAGAGATACACCAGGGATAATAAAGATGGAGGGACAAGGAGAGAGATACACCAGGGATAATAAAGATGGAGGGACAAGGAGAGAGATACACCAGGGATAATAAAGATGGAGGGACAAGGAGAGAGATACACCAGGGATAATAAAGATGGAGGGACAAGGAGAGAGATACACCAGGGATAATAAAGATGGAGGGACAAGGAGAGAGATACACCAGGGATAATAAAGATGGTGAGGGGGGGGGGGGGGGGGGGGGGAAACACCAGGGATAATAAAGATGGAGGGACAATGAGAGAGAAACACCAGGGGTAATACAGATGGAGGAGAGAGATACACCAGGGATAATAAAGATGGAAGGAGGAGAGAGAAACACCAGGGATAATAAAGATGGAGGGAGGAGAGAGAAACACCAGGGATAAGAAAGATGGAGGGAGAGGAGAGAAACACAAGGGATAATAAATGTACAGCATAATAGTCCATTCTGACCTGCACAGGTTCTCTCAAAATACTGCTAAAAGTGTCTATTATACATAAGCCATGTTCAGTGATTTGTGCATAGGGCCAACCAGTGTTGGAATCATCTTATATTCAAAACAATACAATTATATTATCTTAAAAAAGCCTAATGGTTGTTATTACAGAGTCATTTTCTTTAGTCAACAAAACTAAGGAGATGATTGTGGACTTCAGGAAACAGCAGAGGGAACACCCCCCTATCCACATCGATGGAACAGTAGTGGAGAGGGTAGTAAGTTTTAAGTTCCTCGGCATACACATCACAGACAAACTGAATTGGTCCACTCACACAGACAGCATCGTGAAGAAGGCGCAGCAGCGCCTCTTCAACCTCAGGAGGCTGAAGAAATTCGGCTTGTCACCAAAAGCACTCACAAACTTCTACAGATGCACAATCGAGAGCATCCCGGCGGGCTGTATCACCACCTGGTACGGCAACTGCTCCGCCCACAACCGTAAGGCTCTCCAGAGGGTAGTGAGTTCTGCACAACGCATCACCGGGGGCAAACTACCTGCCCTCCAGGACACCTACACCCCCCGATGTTACAGGAAGGCCATAAAGATCATCAAGGACAACAACCACCCGAGCCACTGCCTGTTCACCCCGCTATCATCCAGAAGGCGAGGTCAGTACAGGAGCATCAAAGCTGGGACCGAGAGACTGAAAAACAGCTTCCATCTCAAGGCCATCAGACTATTAAACAGCCACCACTAACATTGAGTGGCTGTTGCCAACACACTGACTCAACTCCATCCACTTTAATAATGGGAATTGATGGGAAATTATGTAAAATATATCACTAGCCACTTTAAACAATGCTACCTAATATAATGTTTACATACCCTACATTATTCATCTCATATGGATACGTATATACTGTACTCTATATCATCTACTGCATCCTTATGTAATACATGTATCACTAGCCACTTTAACTATGCCACTTTGTATACATACTCATCTCATATGTATATACTGTACTCGATACCATCTACTGTATCTTGCCTATGCTGCTCTGTACCATCACTCATCCATATATCTTTATGTACATATTCTTCATCCCCTTACACTGTATAAGACAGTCGTTTTAGAATTGTTAGTTAGATTACTTGTTGGTTATTACTGCATTGTCGGAACTAGAAGCACAAGCATTTCGCTACACTCGCATTAACATCTGCTAACCATGTGTATGTGACAAATACAATTTGATTTGATTTGATTTGATTTTAGTTGACTTATTCATTTCAGCTCCCAGTGGGGAAAAAGGGCTATTCTTTGATAGGTCTGTATACTCTTTTGTAGTGGTACTGGTATCTGGATATTTAGTCCATGTCACACCAGTCTGATCTATGGCCCTCACCCCACCACCACAGCTGGACAAGGAGATGTGTTATCTCTGTGAATCAAATCAAATCAAATCCAATTTTATTTGTCACATACACATGGTTAGCAGATGTTAATGCGAGTGTAGCGAAATGCTTGTGCTTCTAGTTCCGACAATGCAGTAATAACAAACGAGTAATCTAGCTAACAATTCCAAAACTACTACCTTATACACACAAGTGTAAAGGGATAAAGAATATGTACATAAAGATATATGAATGAGTGATGGTACAGAGCGGCATAGGCAAGATGCAGTAGATGGTATCGAGTACAGTATATACAAACTGTGATAAATGTTGTCCCTGTTCCCTGCCATTGGAGTCAACACCCTGAGACGGCTGGCCCCGCTTTCATGGTGACAGGGCAGGTGGGCGTGTGATGCCCCCAGATGGCATCACCAGCTGTGGTAATCGCCAGGCCATGGCCTCAATCCTTAACTAGCACGATAGGGGCGAATAAAGGGCCACAGCACACACTCATGAGCACATTGGGGAAGGCACTCATACACACCAATAAAAACAAACACACACATATTGCACACGCACACAGACACACACACACACACAAAACATAACTTCTATCCACATAGCAGCCCCACGCCCCCTCCATTTAAACCCCACCCATACATAAAGACACACACTGCTGTTCCCTACCACACACACACATTGGTCCCTGCCCTACAATGAATGGGAACATTTGGCTGGCAGCCTTACAGCTCATCCAAACAACAGTAATCTGTAGAGGCCAGCTACAGCTAGCTACAGTAGGCGTTAGTATTATGAATTTGCTGTTATGACTTGTAAAATCCATGTGTGAGCCAGCAGTGGTTTTGTCCCAAATGGGACCCTATTCCCTATGTAGTGCACTACTTTGACCAAGGTCTAATGGGAATAGAGTGCCATTTGGGACTCAGGCAGCGTATGACGTGTGTAAGTGTAACTTTTCCCCCTCTCTCCTCAGAGTGCCTTTACAACACATTTAGCAGCTCTCGTCGGCCCACTTAGTCCCTCCTCCTCTCCGCCACCAAGAAAACAACACAATGAAAATGTAAAGCGTCACATAAATCTATCAGGATGGTAATTTCATTTCATTTCCTGCTGGCTGCTTTCTTTTCCTCTGTGTAATATCACCAGTTTGTTTCTCTCCAAAGGAAACAGGAAAAAAGCTGAGGGGGGAACTTTTTCCTGGATACTGTTTTGCAGAGAAAATGAGATCTCATTAACTTATTGATTAATTGTGTAATGTAGTCTTTTGGTTGTTTTCCTGCTTGTTTCCCATGCGGGTTACAGGGCCGCTTTCCAGCTGTACATTTCCGCAATGGTGGTGGGGGGAGAGTGGGATCCGGTTGCTGGAGTGTGTGGAGGGGGAGTGTGTTTGTGTTTGTGTGTGTGTGTGTGTGTGTTTGTGTGTGTGTGTGTGTGTGTGTGTATGTGTGTGTGTGTGTTTGTGTGTGTGTGTGTGTGTGTGTGTGTGTGTATGTGTGTGTGTGTGTTTGTGCAAGGTGTGTGTGTGTGTTTGTGTGTGTGTGTGTGTGTGTGTGTGTGTATGTGTGTGTGTGTGTGTGTGTGTGTGTGTGTGTGTGTGTGTGTGTGTGTGTGTATGTGTGTGTGTGTGTGTTTGTGCAAGGTGTGTGTGTGTGTGTGTGTGTGTGTGTGTGTGTGTGTGTGTGTGTGTGTGTGTGTGTGTGTGTGTGTGTGTGTGTGTGTGTGTGTGTGTGTGTGTGTGTGTGTGTGTTAGTGTGGGAGGCTCCAAGGTATTGATGGTGCACATCCAAGTTGTAGTCGAGGTAAAAAAAACAATATGCATGCATCATGTGTATTTGTAGACTGTGTTATTATGTTGTAGTGATATTGTGTTGTCTGGTGAACATCCCCACAGCAGATGGATGGATGTTGCAGAGTAAATGACCTACCGAGGCTAAGGGAGGCAGTCACAGGGGCGGCATGTCTACTAAGGGGGGGTGAACACATGCACACACACACAAACACACACATACATGCACACACACACACACACACACACATACACACACACACAAACACCTTGCACAAACACACATGTACACACGCACACACACACAATCCCCACCAACACACACACAAACCAAAAACACATCATCACGCTACCGCAAGACCAGGGTACAGTCGTATCCAGGCAACAGGTTTCTTTGGCACCCACACCGCTCAGCTCAGCCTCAGCACCACTACCTTGCTCTGGAGTCAGTACACACCACACTGCTATACAGCAGAGCTCAGCCAGGCATGCTGCCACAGCTACAGCAAGGGGAAAGAGCCTGGGTTCCAAATGGCATCCTACCCCTTCATAGTGCTCTCTAGTCAAAATGCATGCATTATGTAGGGAATAGGGTGCCATTTAGGAGGCAACCAGAACCTCATTACCAGGGTTACAGTTACAGAGTCGGACAATGCTCCTACCAGGACAGGCCATGTACTGTAGACCCAGGGCTCTCAACAGGCTCTGGCAGACAGATACAGACACCACAGTGCTTGTCCGTTGGTTGAAACGTTCATGTAATCTGTAACATGGGCCTGCAAGCCCTGGTGACCCCTGTCACAGTCCTCTGCCCTCTCCTCTCTTCTCCTCTCCTCTTTTCTCCTTTTTTTGCCGCTCCCCTTGTCTCCATGTAGCCGTCACTACCAACACGGTACCACGACCTCATTAAGGGGAGAGTGGAGAGGAGAGAGGGGGGGCTGGGAGAGGAGAGAGGGGGGCTGGGAGAAGGGGGCTGGGAGAGGAGGGGAGAGAGGAGGAGAGAGTGGAGGAGGGGAGGGGAGAGAGGAGAGGGGGTGACTGGGAGAGGAGAGAAGAGGAGAGGAGAGAGGGGGGCTGAGAGAGGAGAGAGGAGGAGAGGAGGGGAGAGAAGAGAGGGGAGCTGGGAGAGGAGAGAGGAGGAGAGGAGAGAGGGGGTCTGGGAGAGGGGGGCTGGGAATAGGGGGCTAGGAGAGGAGGTGAGAGAGGAGGAGAGAGTGGAGGAGGGGAAGGGAGAGAAGAGAGGGGGGCTGGGAGAGGAGAGAGGAGGAGAGGAGAGAGGGGGGCTAAGAGAGGGTGGATGATAGGAGTGGGAGAGAGGAGAAAAGAGCAGGGAGGAGAGGGGGAGAGAAGAGGAGAGGAGAGGAGAGGAGAGGAGAGGAGAGGAGAGGAGAGGAGAGGAAAGGGGTGCTCCAGGCCCAGTGCTGCCTGGCATAACGTTACTGTAGCAGCTAGGCCTCTCTCTTACAATGAGCTGCGTAGCACTGGAGCGATAAGAACAGCCATTAACATGAAAGGATCTTAATTAAGAAGAGGAGGCTTGGTGGGACGTGGAGGAGCTGAGGACTGATGGGAGAAACCTAGTGAGGAACAAGATAAAGCCACCAGCCGCACGGAGGGGAATGACTTCAAAGCTTAGGGAGGCTAGCAGCAATCAGACAGCAGACAGATACACAGAGAGAGGGGGAAGGCAGGTTCTCAGAGGAGAAGTCAGGAGAAAACCACCCATTCCTCAGAGGAGGAGGAGGAGAAGATGGATGGAAATAGGCTAGGGAGGAGAAACTGCTTCAGAGACATACAGTACCAGTCTCATTCAAGGGTTTTTCTTTATTTTTTACTATTTTCTACATTGTAGAATAATAGTGAAGACATCAATACTATGAAATAACACAAATGGAATCATGTAGTAACCAAAAAAGTTTTGTTTTATTTGAGATTCTTCAAAGTAGCCACCCTTTGCCTTGATGACAGCTTTGCACACTCTTTGCATTCTCTCAACCAGCTGCATGAGGTAGTCACCTGGGAATACATTTCAATTAACAGGTGTGCCTTGTTAAAAGTTAATTTGTGGAATTTCTTTCCTTCTTAATGCGTTTGAGCCAATTAGTTGTGACAAGGTAGGGGTGGTATACAGAAGATAGCCCTATTTGGTAAAAGACCAAGTCCATATTATGTCAAGCTCAAATAAGCAAAGAGAAACGACAGTCCCTCATTATTTTAAGACATGAAGGTCAGTCAATCCTAAACATTTCAAGAACTTTGAAAGTTTCTTCAAGTGCAGTCGCAAAAACCATCAAGCGCTACGATGAAACTGGCTCTCATGAGAACCATCACAGGAAAGGAAGATCCAGAGTTACCTCTGCTGCAGAGGATCAGTTCATTAGAGTGACCAACCTCAGAAATGGCAGTCCAAATAAATGCTTCATAGAGTTCAAGTAACAGACACATGTCAACATCAACTGTTCAGATGAGATTGCGTGAATCAGGCCTTCATGGTCAAATTGCTGCAAAGAAACCACTACTAAAGGACACCAATAATAAGAAGAAACTTGCTTGGGCCAAGGAAAACGAGCAATGGACATTAGACCAGTGGAAATATGTCCGTTTGTCTGATTAGTCTAATTTGTAGATTTTTGGTTCCTACCGCCGCGTCTTTGCGAGACGCAGAGTAGGTGAACGGATGATCTCCACATCTGTGGTTCCCACCGTGAAGCATGGAGGAGGAAGTGTGGTGGTGCTTTGCTGGTGACACTGTTGGTGAACATTCATGTGCCTTAATAACAAACTTGTATGCCATCTGTAAACACGATTAAAATAGTTACATTTCGAGCCTATTCGGTTTAGCCACAGAAAAAGCGAGCAAGCATCCCGCTAGCCATGATTGTCTGGGAATGACTTCAAAGCTTAGGGAGTCTAGCAGCAATCAGACAGCAGACAGATACACAGAGAGAGGTGGAAGGCAGGTTTTCAGAGGAGAAGTCAGGAGAAAACCACCCATTCCTTAGAGGAGGAGGAGGAGGAGGAGGAGAAGGTGGGTGGGCTGGACATGCCGAGAGATGAGTTTGGATTGGTCTGCCATATTGCATGCTTCTGTCTATTTGAGCTGGTCAGACTGTTTAGGTAATCCTTACTAAAGCAGCTTTTATTGAAATGTATTGTGTAGTAAAACTGCATATGTGTTGCTCTCCACTTTCTGGAGGACCGAGTTTTGAAGTCAGTGGAATTCCAGTATGATAGCTAAGGAGATGGAGAAAAAACATGTCTCTCTGGATTACATCTTCAAATAAGGGCAACCATGGCATCCGACAGGAGACGTGTCCATCCATGAATGATGTATAAGATAGTCTAGTTTGCTAAATTTTAAGTTTCTAATTTTGACAGAAAGTGGTTTAATTTGAAGTTAAAGTGTACTGTTAGCTAGCTAGCTAAAGTTAGCTGGCTGGCTCGCTAGCTAACGTTATGTGTATGATCTTATTATTTGTATCTCAGAGCCATTTGCTTGGCTACCTAAAGCCTAATGTTAACTAACTAACATTGAACCTAGTTGGTTAGCTACCTGCAGATTCATGCAGGGGAGTATCGTCATGAGTTGTGATTATGGTTCATTGTTTACCTAGCTAGCTAGCTGAAGTTCGCTGGATGGCTCGTTAGCTAACGTTACGTGTATGATCTTATTATTTGTATCTTAGAGCCATTTAGTTGGCTAGCTATAGCCTAATGTGAGCTAGCTAACATTACACCTGGTTGGTTAGCCACCTGCAGACTCATGCAGGGTAGTAACTTTATGAGTTGGGATTATGTATCATTGTTTACCTAGCTAGCTAGCTAACAGTAGTTGGCTGGCTCGCTAGCTAACATTACATTTATGATCTTATTATTCGTATCTCAGAACCATTTGCTTGGCTAGCTATAGCCTAATGTGAGCTAGCTAACATTACACCTGGTTGGTTAGCCACCTGCAGATTCATGCAGGGTAGTAATGTCATGAGTTGGGATTAGGGTTCATTGTTTACCTAGCTAGCTAGATAATGTAAACTGGCTGGCTCGCTAGCTAACATTACGTGTATGATCTTATTATTCATTGTCATATTATTAGCTATCATGACGTTGCCCTAAGGGTGAGGTTTATAAACCCCCCATAAATAGGTTTATGATCCCCCCTTCCCCCTTTTCTCTCCACTCTACAGAATGGACTCTTGGAAAGCCCTGTGTTAACATAGAGAGAGTATGGTAACATCAAAAGGTTGGGGAAAGATACAATATTTCTGAAATCCAACCAGTTGAAAGTGTCCATTGGTACTTAAAGAATATGATGTCAGATCGTTGGTGTCTGGGACATTATATCTGATGATGACATCAATTTTATCTTGTAAAGTCTATACATTCTGTGTTATCAGATTCACAGACCAATCCCCTTTTGTCCCTCAGTCTTCCCACTCTTTTATTCAAATCCAACCCCTTTTCTTTGTGTAATCATCCGTCATATCGGTTTCGTCCGCTAGGGGACTTTTTCTTTTATGACATGAGTAGCAATCGATGTATGATCCATCCTGTGTATATGTAATTATGTGTGATTATTTAGTTATTTAGTAAATACATAATTAAGCAAATGTTTGTATTGTTGATTCAACTTGTTAGCCAGAGTTCGTGAAGATAACCAAGAATTTTATGATGTTCAGATGAGACTGAATAAGGTGACGATTAATGACCGATTGCTATTGATATAAAAGATCTTTAGATCTTCAAGAGTGGATTCGGGAGATAGCCACTCTATATAAACTAATGCTTTCGTGGTGCCCCAGGTTATTAATGAGTTAACTGTTGCATGATTTAATTCAATCACGTAATCAATGTGAGTTTACGTTAGGTAATTGATTTGATAAAATAGAATGTCATATAACTTAATCAGTCAGAGACACAACAGAGCCATTGGCTTGGATAGCTATAGCCTAATGTTAGCTAGCTAACACTGAACCTGGTTGGTTAGCTACCTGCAGATTCATGCAGGGTAGTAACGTCATGAGTTGGGATTATGGTTCATTGTTTGCCTAGCTAGCTAGCTACATGCATTAGCAAAAGACTCCACTATGCAAGTAACCATTTCGGGAGCGTTCGAAATTCAGTCAGGCTATCTACTCCAATTTCAGAGCACTCTCGTCTTAGTGTGCCAGAGCGCAGAATAACTGATGAATTTACGGATGCTCAACACCTGTTGAATATGACCTGGGGTCAGTAAACGTCGTCAAAAAAGTGAAATTAAATTGTTGCCAGCAGCAGAGTTACCAACGCTCTGGATAACATGAAAACACCTGGACCAGCTGTGCTAGAGAGAGTAAAATGTGGTGTTCTCTCATTAGTGTCTGGAAGTAGCTAGCAAGCTAGCCAATGTTAGCTAGTTAGCGTGGGTGCTTGACTGCCATTGTGAGGTCTGAACGTTCGGATCAACCCTACTCATCGGCCAGAGAGTCCAGGGTGCGCTCTGAACGAAACGCTCTGAATTTACAAGCGGACAATCTGACAGCATAGATGCAGTCACCAACACTCTTGATAACATAACAGCCTAACCAGCTCTGCTAGGGCGAGTAATGTTCAGTGAGCTGTTCTCTCATTTGTGTCTGGAAGTAACTAGCAAGTTAGCTTGGGTGCTTGACTGCTGTTGTTAGTACAGAACGCTTGGGTCAACCCTTAAAGAGTTGTGTGGGGCTAAAGCTTAAGAGGGTGTGAACAAGGCTGAATGGGTGTAGACAAAGACAGGCTCTCCAGTGGTAGTACCAACACATTCAAAGGCCATTTTCTCAAAAGTGAGTTTACAAGTTTATCAACTTTCAAAGCAGGATTACTTTCCCATTGTTCCTCAACTGTAGTGTATGATATACCATTTTGTACCTCTGAGTCTCTACTTTTATCCAATGTAAAAGACACAATTTAGGTCACATATGTGGGAACTCCTTCATGACTGTTGGAAAAGCATTCCAGCTGAGGCTGGTTGAGAGAATACCAAGATTGTGCAAAGCTGTCATCAAGGCAAAGGGTGGCTACTTTGAAGAGTTGAACATATCAAATATATTTTGATTTGTTTAACACTTTTTTGGTTACTACATGATTCCATATGTGTTATTTCATTGTTTTGATGTCTTCACTATTATTCTACAATGTAGAAAATAGTACAAATAAAGAAAAACCCTTGAATGAGTAGGTGTGTCCAAACTTTTGACTGGTATTGTATGTGGCTACGCTAGCCCACAACAAGGACAATTTAACTAGCCCACTACAGGGACATCCATTTCAATGCGTAATATGAGGTAAACTGGAACACTCGATTATTTTTGTCACAAACGTGCAACGTCAATTCCACACTTTGTTTTGGGGATGTGAACAGATACATGGGGATGTGAATATCTGTATACAGATATTAGTGTCTTAGTATATGTGTATTCATGTGTGAGAAAAATAATATGGAATTATTTGTTTATGTGATATGCAAACATGCATTCTCTAAAATCTGCAGAATGTTTGCATGACGGTAAATCAACGGACTGACCTCTTCCTGTATGCTGGACTGTGTCTGTGTGAGTTATTATGTTTGTGTGAGTGTGCCCATTAGGTGATTAACACCCTGCACTTAAACCTGGCCTGTGTTTATTATCATGTGTGTTTAGCAGTTGAAAGTGTGTGCATGCTGATCTGTGTGTGTGTAAACCGATGTGCAGTGTGTGTGTGTGTGTGTATGTGTGTATGTGTGTGTGTGTGTGTGTGTGTGTGTGTGTGTGTGTGTGTGTGTGTGTGTTGGTGTATGTGGGTGTGAGAGGTGATTATGGCCGTGCTCTGTGGGCTTTGCTGGGGCAGTTGCACTGGCGGTGGCATGGTGATGGATGGCATTGTGTGCCCGTCATTAAGCAGCCTCCTGGCCCCTGGCACTGGGGTTAAGCTCTTAAACGCACCCCTCCCTCTCTCGCCTCCCTCTCGGTCTCTCTCTCTCTCTCCTCACTGATTCCCTCCCTCCCTCCCTCTCTCCATCGCTCCCATTTCCCTCCCTTCCTGCCTGCCTGCCTTCCTCTGTCTCTCTTTCTCTCTCTCCTCACTGATTCCCTCTCTCCCTCCCTCCCTCGCTCCATCCCTCCTATTTTCCCTCCCTCCCTTCCTGCCTTCCTCTCTCTAGTTCTCCCTACGTCCCTCCTTGCCTCCCTCCCTACATCCCTCCCATTCTCTCTCCCTCCCTCCCTCCCTCCCTGCCTTCCTCTCTGTCTCCCTCCCTCCGTCCCTCTCTGTCTCCCCCGTCGCTCCTTGCCTCCATCCCTCCCTCTTTACGTGCCCCCCTCTCTGGCTGTCCCCAAACACTGCTGCTCATTTCAAGGTCAACTGCCTCTGTGATGCTGTAAGTTCACCTCCACAGCTCCACAGGCATAAGATTTCTCCTTTATCCTTTTGTTTGGAATGTTTTGTCGCTCTCTCACCGCCAAAGGGTGTGTTTGGGAGTGTGGGGGTGGCTGCTAATGTTGCTGCTGCCATACACATTAAGACACAAAAACACACAGGCCCTCACACACACGCATACACACACTCACACAACGGCATAAACAGGCAAACAACACTCCACATCAAACAACCTAAAATGGAGTAAACACCCTGCAGCCAGCTCCTGTCTAGGTAGTGGAGGAGTCCCTGTTGAACCCATCTTCCCCCTCTCTCTGGGTCCTCTCTCAAAAAGCCTTTGTTAAATGCTCTCAGTATAGACACTCTAATTGGGTGTCTGGTGTCAGAGCTCTTTGCCTTCCGCCCCCTCTCTTTCCCTCATTCTCTCCCATCCCTCTCTTCCTCCTCTCCTTTTCGCTCCATCGCATCCATGCCATGGTATTCCTGGTGCCTGGGGTGTGTACCAATCCAAGGTCACGTGGATTTCAAGGAGTGTCATGCTGTGAATTGGCCAGTTCAGCCGTGTCCACCCAGGTCTGTGTGAGAAAGGCATGGGAGGAGACTCAGCAGGGGGGATGATGGGAGGCAGGGGGTCTCCTAAGGACCTTCTCCCCTGTGAGGCACTCTAGGGGGTATATCAAGTGCATTCGGAAATTATTCAGACCCATTGACTTTTTCCACATTTTGTTACGTTATAGTCTTATTGTAAAATGGATTCAATATTTTTTTTTTATCAATCTACACACAACACCCCATAATGACAAAGCGATAACAGGTTTTTAGAAATGTTTGCAAATGTATTAAAAATAAACAACAGAAATACCTTATTTACATAAGTATTCAGACCCTTTGCTATGAGACTCAAAATTGAGCTCAGGTGCATCCTGTCTCCATTGATCATCCTTGAGATGTTTCTACAACTTGATTGGAGTCCACCTGTGGTAAATTCAATTGATTGAACATGATTTGGTAAGACACACACCTGTCTATATAAGATCCCACAGTTGACAGTGCATGTCAGAGCAAAAACCAAGCCATGAGGTCGAAGGAATTGTCCATAGAGCTCCGAGACAGGATTGTGTCGAGGCAAAGATCTGGGGAAGGGTACCAATACAATTTTGCAGCATTGAAGGTCCCCAAGAACACAGTGGCCTCCATCATTTTTAAATGGAAGAAGTTTGGATCCACCAAGACTCTTCCTAGAGCTGGCGTGGTCTCTGTCACATCTTGACATCTCTCCCTGGTCTCTCTCACATCACATCTATTTTGAAGGCAGCAGGTATTGTATCTATCTGGCGCTCTCCTCCCCACTACTGAAGGCCTGTGTTCCTCCTGAAGAACCTTCTGTACCAGCCTGCCTATGGGGTCCAGGCGGCATATTAAAGAGTTGGAACTTTTGAGTAACAGGAAGAGAGAGATGTGTGTTTGTGTGTGTGTGTGTGTGTGTGTGTTTGGGTTTGTGTTTGTGTGTGTGTGTGTGTGTGTGTGTGTGTGTGTGTGTGTGTGTGTGTGTGTGTGTGTGTGTGTGTGTGTGTGTGTGTGTGAGAGAGAGCCAGCGGCTGAGGCCCAGCTGTGATGTTTAATTCAGCGGCACATAATCACTCAAGAGGTGCCGTTAAATAACTCAGCTTAGAGGGGAAGAACCTCTCCACTCTGGGAACGGACTGCTAGAGGTGTTTGGATGTGTGTGTGGGTGCATATGTACATGTGTGAGTCTGTCTCCTTTCACAGGGGCTATTGTAAAAGGTGTTATGTGCATGTTATGTCTTTATCTACACTACCGTTCAAAAGTTTGGGTTCACTTAGAAGTGTCCTTGTTTTTGGGCCTCCCGGGTGGCGCGTTTGTCTAGGGCTGTGCCACCAAAGACTCTGGGTTCGTGCCCAGGCTCTGTCGCAGCCGGCCGCGACCGGGATGTCCATGGGGTGACGCACAATTGGCCTAGCGTCGTCCGGGTTAGGGAGGGTTTGGCCGGTAGGGATATCCTTGTCTCATCGCGCACTAGCAACTCCTGTGGCGGGCTGGGCGCTGTGCACGCTAACCAGGTCGCCACATTGGTGCGGCTGGCTTCCGGGTTGGATGCACGCTGTGTTTAGAAGCAGTGCGGCTTGGTTGGGTTTCGGAGGACACGTGGCTTTATACCTTCGTCTCTTTCGAGCCCATACGGGAGGTGTAGCGATGAGACAAGATAGTAACTACTAACAATTGGATACCACGAAATTGGGGTGAAAAGGGGGTAACATTCACCCCAAAAAAGTGTCCTTTTTTTTTGGAAAGAAAAGCACATTTTTGGTCCATTAAAATAACATAAAATTGATCAGAAATACAGTGTAGACATTGTTAGTGTTGTAAATGACTATTGTAGCTGGAAACGGCAGTTTTTTAATTATCAGCAACAATCACTCCTGTGTTCCAATGGCACGTTGTGTTAGCTAATCCAAGTTTATCAATTTAAAAGGCAAATTGATCATTAGAAAACCTTTTTGTAATTATGTTAGCACAGCTGAAAACTGTTGTTCTGTTGAGTATCTGGAGCATCAGCATTTGTGGGTTCGATTACAGGCTCAAAATAGCCAGAAACAAAGCAATTTCTTCTGAAACTCGTCAGTCTATTCTTGTTCTGAGAAATTAAGGCTATTCCAAATTGCTAAGAAAGTGAAGATCGCGTACAATGCTGTGTACTACTCCCTTCACAGAACAGCACAAACGGGCTTTAACCAGAGTAGAAAGAGGAGTGGGAGGCCCCGGTGCACAACTGAGAAGAGGACAAGTACATTACAGTGTCTAGTTTGAGAAACAGATGCCTCACAAGTCCTCAACTGGCAACGTCAACAGTGAAGAGGCGACTGACTACGGGATGCTGGAATTGTAGGCAGAGTTCTTATTCCCATCTAAATATTTTATTTTTATTGGCCAGTCTGAGATATGGCTTTATCTTTGCAACTCTGCCTAGAAGGCCAGCATCCCGGAGTCACCTCTTCACTGACATTTCTAAGCAACCCTAAACTTTTGAACGGTAGTGTATATCTGTAATATGTGAAAAAGAGTCCCTATTTGAGTATAAAGGAAGAGCAGGGCAGAGTAGTCTAGATACCAGCCAGACAGCACAGGGTTCTGTAGCAGGTAGTTATAGTATCTAGCTCTCGCAATTTACAGGATACTTATTCATCCTCAGGCCGTAGCAGAGCACCACCACCCTCTCCAGTAGTCCTGGTGGCCCCCAGAGCCATGCTGTGAGAGGCTGAGGCGGAGACCGGCTGCCCTGCCCAGGGGCCATGCGGCTAGGAAGGACCGATCAAGGAGAAATCCGTCTGCCATAATGGCCATGGCACTGATCCTAATGCTCAGCGCCCAGCCACCCAGGTGACACAGAGTCAGACCGCAACTAAGCCACCCAGGTGACACAGAGTCAGACTGCAACTAAACCACCCAGGTGACACAGAATCAGACCTCAACTAAACCACTCAGGTGACACAGAGTCAGACTGCAACTAAACCACCCAGGTGACACAGAGTCAGACTGCAACTAAACCACCCAGGGGAAGTCAAGTATCCCTCTCGCACGCACGCACACACACACACACACACACACACACACACTCCAAGGTACACAACGATCAACTCCTAATCACTCTCTCTCTTTTTCTCTCTCTCCCTCTATCAATTTCTCTCCAATTTTTTGTCCCTGCTCTCTGTTTGATTTGTGTGTCCATTGTCTTCTCTTTATGTCCCTGTGTCCAGGTCTGCTCTTTATGTCCCTGTGTCCAGGTCTTCTCTTTACGTCCCTGTGTCCAGGTCTTCTCTTTATGTCCCTGTGTCCAGGTCTGCTCTTTATGTCCCTGTGTCCAGGTCTTCTCTTTATGTCCCTGTGTCCAGGTATTCTCTTTATGTGTCTGTGTCCAGGTCTTCTCTTTATGTCCCTGTGTCCATGTCTTCTCTTTATGTCCCTGTGTCCAGGACTTCTCTTTATGTCCCTGTGTCCAGGTCTTCTCTTCATGTGTCTGTGTCCAGGTCTGCTCTTTATGTCCCTGTGTCCAGGTCTTCTCTTTATGTCCCTGTGTCCAGGTATTCTCTTTATGTGTCTGTGTCCAGGTCTTCTCTTTATGTCCCTGTGTCCATGTCTTCTCTTTATGTCCCTGTGTCCAGGTATTCTCTTTCTGTGTCTGTGTCCAGGTCTTCTCTTTATATGTCTGTGTCCAGGTCTTCTCTTTATGTGTCTGTGTCCAGGTCTTCTCTTTATGTGCCTGTGTCAAGGTATTCTCTTTATGTGTCTGTGTCCAGGACTTCTCTTTATGTGTCTGTGTCCAGGTTTTCTCTTTATGTCCCTGTGTCCAGGTCTTCTCTTTATGTGTCTGTGTCCAGGTCTTCTCTTTATGTGTCTGTGTCCAGGTCTTCTCTTTATGTGTCTGTGTCCAGGACTTCTCTTTATGTGTCTGTGTCCAGGTCTTCTCTTTATATGTCTGTGTCCAGGTATTCTCTTCATGTCCCTGTCCAGGTCTTCTCTTTATGTCACTGTGTCCAGGTCTTCTCTTTATGTCCCTGTGTCCAGGTCTTCTCTTTATGCCCCTGTGTCCAGGTCTGCTCTTCATGTTCCTGTGTCCAGGTCTTCTCTTTATGTCCCTGTGTACAGGTCTTCTCTTTATGTCCCTGTGTCCAGGTCTTCTCTTTATGTCCCTGTGTCCAGGTCTGCTCTTTATGTCCCTGTGTCCAGGTCTGCTCTTCATGTCCCTGTGTCCAGGTCTTCTCTTCATGTCCCTTTCCAGGTCTTCTCTTTACGTCCCTGTGTCCAGGTCTTCTCTTTACGTCTCTGTGTCCAGGTCTTCTCTTTATGTGTCTGTGTCCAGGGCTTCTCTTTAAGTGTCTGTGTCCAGGTCTTCTCTTCATGTGTCTGTGTCCAGGTATTCTCTTTATGTGTCTGTGTCCAGATCTTCTCTTCATGTGTCTGTGTCCAGATCTTCTCTTCATGTGTCTGTGTCCAGGTCTTCTCTTCATGTCCCTGTGTCCAGGTCTTGTCTTTATGTCCCTGTGTCCAGGTCTTCTCTTTATGTGTCTGTGTCCAGGTCTTCTCTTCATGTGTCTGTGTCCAGGTCTTCTCTTTATGTGTCTGTGTCCAGATCTTCTCTTCATGTGTCTGTGTCCAGGTCTTCTCTTCATGTCCCTGTGTCCAGGTCTTCTCTTTACGTCCCTGTGTCCAGGTCTGCCCTTTATGTGCCTGTGTCAAGGTCTTCTCTTTATGTGTCTGTGTCAAGGTCTTCTCTTTACGTCCCTGTGTCCAGGTCTTGTCTTTATGTCCCTCTGTCCAGGTCTGCTCTTTATTTGCCTGTGTCCATGTCTGCTCTTCATGTCCCTGTGTCCAGGTCTTCTCTTTATGTGTCTGTGTCCAGGTCTTCTCTTTATGTGTCTGTGTCCAGGTCTTCTCTTTATGTCCCTGTGTCCAGGTCTTCTCTTTATGTGTCTGTGTCCAGGACTTCTCTTTATGTCCCTGTGTCCAGGTCTTCTCTTTATGTCCCTGTGTCCAGGTCTTCTCTTTATGTGTCTGTGTCCAGGTCTGTGAGCTAGCCAGCACTTCACAGGAGCAGGCAGGGAAGAGAGGTGCACTGGTGCATTTCTAAACAGGACGTCACACAGAGGACTGATGTGTGTCCAAAATTGCAGGACAACCTTGCTGATAAATCTGCCTTTGTTCTCTGCTAACACACACAGCTATGTACCAAACAACAGCAGCAGCAGCAGTCACAGTGATAACGCTGGTGATCAACGTGAACAGTTACCAGTAGAAAAATAGCAACAACAAAACAATAACAGCATCACCACACACTTCTCTCTTCAGCCTGTGTGCTGTGTTGTGGTTCTGTCAGTCCCTGGTTGATGTTTTGCTTGGGTACAGGAGCAGCCCCAGATCTTAGCTTAGCCAGACCTCTCTCTGGAGACGCACACATCAGCCCCCCCATGCACACACATGTTCAAAAGTACACACACATGCACATAAACATACACACACACACACTCATGTGCACACACACACGCATGCATACACAGAGTTCACATTCAAACAAATGGGTAATCTGACATCCACACATCAACCCTCTGGGAAGGAATGCTCAAATGGTTTCCTAGCAACCAGCAGTGTGATTTAAGTCTGCATGATAAAAAATGAAAACAGATAGAGAATGTGTGTGTGTTTGTATGTCTTTGTGTGTGTGTGTGTGTGTGTGTGTTTGTCTTTGTGTGTGTGTGTGTGTGTGTGTGTGTGTGTGTGTGTGTGTGTGTGTGTGTGTGTGAGAGAGAGGTGAGGGTGGAGAATAGATTTGTAGGAGGATGTCCAACGATAAGGGAGTTGTGAGTAAGAAGAGATGGAGAGGAAAGGTCATGATGAGAAGAACCAGACGGAGGAAAAGGCCATCAAAACACGCCCAACACACACCCAATACACGCCCAAAACATGCCCAAAACACGCCCAAAACACGCCCAACACACGCCCAAAACACGCTCAACACACGCCCAACACACGCCCAACACACGCACGCGCACAACACACGCCCAAAACACGGCCAACACACGCACGCGCACAACACACCCCCAACACACGCACACGCACAACACACGCCCAAAACACGCCCAACACACGCACGCGCACAACACACGCCCAAAACATGCCCAACACACGCCCAAAACACGCCCAACACACGCCCAACACACGCCCAACACACGGCCAAAACACGCCCAACACATGCTTAACACACGCCCAAAACACGCCCAAAACACGCCCAACACACGCCCAAAACATGCCCAACACACACCCAACACACGCCCAAAACATGCCCAACACACACCCAACACACGCCCAAAACATGCCCAACACACACCCAACACACGCACACTGAGGCACTTCCTGAGGGGATCTGTAGGGGCAGTGTTGACTGCAAGTTGGATAATAGTCAAACACTGATGAGGAGGCAAAGCAAGGGCATGATACAGGCACCAGCATCACAGGTGGGAGGGGGTTGAGAGAATGAGTTCACAGAGAGAGAGAGAGAGAGAGAGAGAGAGAGAGAGTGAAGAAGAGAGAGAAAGACAGAGGGAGCTCAAAAAGAGACAATCCCAGTGATCATCAGTACAATCCACAGAGACAAGAATATGTATCTATTAGGAATGTATGTATGCAGCCACACAGCAGGGGAGAGGGGATTATGGGAAGGTGAAAACACCGGAATCACGTCAATCTCACCAAAAGGACATGAGGTGTCTTCTTTAACCCGTCCAAAGTCATGGGAGCAGCAGTACACTAAGGATTATATAAGGCTCTGTTCTGACCTTCAGTCTATACAGAACCCATCAGACTGTATAGATAGAGATCATTTCATTACTGTGTGAGCTAGGTATGGTTTGATCGAGCCATGTGGTCTGATAAAGAAGTCTTTCAATGCTACATACAAACTGCAATGCAATGCACTGTGTGAATGTGTCTAAAGACAGCAAACTAGCACGTAATTGCGTAACGTTCTGTGTTTCTGTAAGATACTAGACGTGCACGGCGTCTGTAGAAGAGAGAGTGTGTGTGTGTGCGTGTGGAGGCAGCGCGAGAGGAGCCATGCTATCTGCCGCCAGCAGCTGCCATTGAGAAGCTTCCCAAAACAAACGGAGAGCCGTGACAGAGAGAGAGCGAGCGGAGCCTTCTGTGGCGTAATAGGAAATTAATTGAGACCATCAATATGGTATTAATCATTAAAGAGCAGGTGCTGAGGTGGCACTTTGCTGACTTCACTACCGCTGGCAACACACACACATTAAAAGTTTGACCTGCTGTTTAGTGAGAAGCAAATGACATATTTTAAACATGTCATCTACAGTCAAGAAACTACTTATCAACACACTGGGTAGCCATGTTTCCTAAAAGGCCCAACCCTGCGGGGGGAAGAACATGGTGAGTCGGTACGGCACCAGAGGAGAGGAGATTCACACTGAAGCGACTCCATTAAGCCGTTAAACACCACGTCTCCAAATGATTGAATGTGTCAAACTGAGATGAACGCCTCCCTGCTTGAATTATACATTACCCAGGCTCATACACACACATACAAACACATACACACGCATACACACACATACACACACATACAAACACATACACACACATACAAACACATACAAACACATACACACGCATACACACACATACACACACATACAAACACATACACACGCATACACACACATACACACACATACACACACATACACACGCATACACACACATACACACACATACACACACATACACACACATACACACACATACACACGCATACACACGCATACACACGCATACACACACATACACGCACATACACGCACATACACACCTGCACCTGTGCACACATACATCCGCATGAATACATACATAAACACACACACACACACACACATACATCCGCATGTATACATACATAAACACACACACGTACATTGACACACAGTGTGCGGATGTGAAACAGCTGTGCAGGACGGGGGACTGGTAAAGTGGGGATGTGAAACAGCTGTGCAGGACGGGGGACTGGTAAAGTATGGATGTGAAACAGCTGTGCAGGACGGGGGACTGGTAAAGTATGGATGTGAAACAGCTGTGCAGGACGGGGGACTGGTAAAGTATGGATGTGAAACAGCTGTGCAGGACGGGGGACTGGTAAAGTATGGATGTGAAACAGCTGTGCAGGACGGGGGACTGGTAAAGTATGGATGTGAAACAGCTGTGCAGGACGGGGGACTGGTAAAGTATGGATGTGAAACAGCTGTGCAGGACGGGGGACTGGTAAAGTGCGGATGTGAAACAGCTGTGCAGGACGGGGGACTGGTAAAGTGCGGATGTGAAACAGCTGTGCAGGACGGGGGACTGGTAAAGTGCAGATGTGAAACAGCTGTGCAGGACGGGGGACTGGTAAAGTGCAGATGTGAAACAGCTGTGCAGGACGGGGGACTGGTAAAGTGCGGATGTGAAACAGCTGTGCAGGACGGGGGACTGGTAAAGTGCAGATGTGAAACAGCTGTGCAGGACGGGGGACTGGTAAAGTGCGGATGTGAAACAGCTGTGCAGGACGGGGGACTGGTAAAGTGCAGATGTGAAACAGCTGTGCAGGACGGGGGACTGGTAAAGTGCGGATGTGAAACAGCTGTGCAGGACGGGGGACTGGTAAAGTGCAGATGTGAAACAGCTGTGCAGGACGGGGGACTGGTAAAGTGCGGATGTGAAACAGCTGTGCAGGACAGGGGACTGGTAAAGTGCAGATGTGAAACAGCTGTGCAGGACGGGGGACTGGTAAAGTATGGATGTGAAACAGCTGTGCAGGACGGGGGACTGGTAAAGTGCGGATGTGAAACAGCTGTGCAGGACGGGGGACTGGTAAAGTATGGATGTGAAACAGCTGTGCAGGACAGGGGACTGGTAAAGTGCAGATGTGAAACAGCTGTGCAGGACGGGGGACTGGTAAAGTGCGGATGTGAAACAGCTGTGCAGGACGGGTGACTGGTAAAGTGCGGATGTGAAACAGCTATGCAGGACGGGGGACTGGTAGCGGAGGCACTGTAGTGAGACGACAGCGGCATGGCTCCACGCTCACACCCACCACTCAACATATCAAACACCCAGCATGGGGGCCGCGGAGGCATGGGACAGCCCCCAACAGCCCCCCTACCCACCGCCACCCCACCGTGTGTGTCAAGGTTGAGCCCATGAAATGTTTGTGAATTGGGCTCAAGAAAAGTCAAAGATGGATCTGGATTGGAAGGCGAGGATCTGCAAAGCACAGTCAGCTGAAAGCAGAGGGATAAGAGGGGAAAAGGAGAGATGCATTAACTGGTGTCAGTCCTTCAGAGAAAGCTTCCTCTACACACAGAGGACATGGACACAGCCTCACAAGCTGATTGGTGCGTTGTTGTGGGCCGCACACACACCTCTCTTCGCTTGAACTCTGTGATTGGTTCTTTGGTGTTTGATGCACAGAGCTTCCCTCTGGTGTTGGACACATCTCTGAGTTTGATCTCCTTTACTGTGCAGCAGTCCTTTACTATAAGACAACACGTCTGTAAACACACATGTTGATCAACTGTAGCGACTAGCACAGACATGAACACACAGAGTAATGAACACACAGAGAACTGCCAGGATAGAGAATGACAGTGACTAGATTATAAGAGGCCCTCACACTCCAACACCGTGTGTGATGTGTGTTTGTGAGTGTGTGCTTGTGAGTGTGTGTGTGTGTGTGTGTGTGTGTGTGTGTGTGTGTGTGTGTGTGTGTGTGTGTGTGTGTGTGTGTGTGTGTGTGTGTGTGTGTGTGTGTGTGTTTGTGTGTGTCAGCTTTAAATGTCCAAGAGAAGAGCGGGGCCCTTTGAAGTGTCTCCTGGGGGTCCTGGCCAGCTTGCAGGAAAGGAACAGAGCTGAAGTCACTAGAGAGCTAGGACCTGAGACCAAGGCTTGGGGACCCTCTCCTCTCCTCTCCTCTCCCCTCCTCACCATCCTCCTCTTTCTTCCTCCTTTCCTCTATTGCTCTCCCTCCCTCCCTCCCCCCCTCTCTCTTTCTCTCCCTCCCTCTCTCTCTCGCTCTTTTCCTCTCTCCCTCCCTCTCTCTCTCTCTCTCTCTCTCTCCCTCTCTCGCTCTCTCTCTCCCTCCCTATCTCCCTCTGTCCCTCCCTCCCTCTCTATCTCCCTCTCGCTCTCTCCCTCTACCCCTCTCTCTCTCTCTCCCTCTCCCTCTCTCCTCCCCCTATCCCTCTCTCTCGCTCTCTCTCGCTCTCTCTCTCTCTCTCTCTCTCTCCCTCCCTCCCTCCCTCCCTCCCTCCCTCCCTCCCTCCCTCCCTCCCTCCCTCCCTCCCTCCCTCCCTCCCTTTCTATTTACCTCCGTCTCTCTTTCTCTATCCCCTCTCTTCAAATCCACCATCACCTCTACCCCTACCATACTCCTACCATAGCTGTTTCATAAAGAAGTGTGTGTGTGTGTCACTGCATGTGTAAAAGAGGAGGGAATGTGTGTATTTATGTGCATGTCAGTGTTTCCCCTATATGCATTTGGCAGCGGCACACCACCGCTGCTAAATCGTGGCCGCCACTGCAAATATTTTTGTCAATTTTATTGTTTTGTTCGTTTTTTTACATTTTCAGTGTAAACTTAAACAACTAAAACCAGATATAAAGTATGTAGAAAAGAGCAAGATATTTTTTAATAAGATCATCTTTGAGAACTAACAATTCCCAAAATAAGAACTAGACCATCAGGGAGAATCTAAAATTGCAAAAATGTCATGGCATGGGGCCCCATTGATTTTGTTATAATGTTTGAGTCACTCAGGTAGTATAAGAACAAGGCCTAAGCCATGGCAAAATGTGTATAATTGCATGAAATACATGAAATTAACTAAAACTGCACATTACTCTCTCAGCCCCGTGGCAAAATGTGTAGAGTTGCAGGAAACTAGCTTTAAAACTATAAAATGTTCTCTCTGCCCCGTGGCAAAATGTGTAACATGTTTTCTCTGCCCCGTGGCAAAATGTGTGAAATGTTATCTCTGCCCCGTGGCAAAATGTGTAACATGTTTTCTCTGCCCCGTGGCAAAATGTGTGAAATGTTATCTCTGCCCCGTGGCAAAATGTGTAACATGTTTTCTCTGCCCCGTGGCAAAATGTGTGAAATGTTATCTCTGCCCTGTGGCAAAATGTGTAACATGTTCTCTCTGCCCAGGGGCAAAATGTGTAACATGTTCTCTCTGCCCCGTGGCAAAAAGTGTAAAATGTTATCTCTGCCCCGTGGCAAAATGTGTAAAATGTTCTCTCTGCCGCGTGGAAAAATGTGTAACATGGTCTCTCTGCCCCGTGGCAAAATGTGAAACATGTTCTCTCTGCCCCGTGGCAAAATGTGTAACATGTTCTCTCAGCCGCATGGAAAAATGTGAAACATGGTCTCTCTGCCCCGTGGCAAAATGTGAAACATGTTCTCTCTGCCCCGTGGCAAAATGTGTAAAATGTTCTCTCTGCCGCATGGAAAAATGTGTAACATGGTCTCTCTGCCCCGTGGCAAAATTTATGACACGTTCTCTCTGCCCCGTGGCAAAATGTGTAACATGTTCTCTCTGCCCCGTGGCAAAATGTGTAACATGTTCTCTCTGCCCAGGGGCAAAATGTGTAACATGTTCTCTCTGCCCTGTGGCAAAATGTGTAACATGTTCTCTCTGCCCTGTGGCAAAATGTGTAACATGGTCTCTCTGCCCCGTGGCAAAATGTGTGAAATGTTCTCTCTGCCCAGGGGCAAAATGTGTAACATGTTCTCTCTGCCCTGTGGCAAAATGTGTAACATGTTCTCTCTGCCCTGTGGCAAAATGTGTAACATGTTCTCTCTGCCCAGGGGCAAAATGTGTAACATGTTCTCTCTGCCCTGTGGCAAAATGTGTAACATGTTCTCTCTGCCCTGTGGCAAAATGTGTAACATGTTCTCTCTGCCCTGTGGCAAAATGTGTAACATGTTGTCTCTGCGACCAAGACGAGGGGCTCTAAAATCTTGCCATTGGCCACGCCCACTACCATTGCGCTAACTTTGCTGCCGCTGCTGAAAATCCAAGTGGAAACACAAGCTGTGAAAATGTGCCTGTGAACAAATACAATCTAGTCCTCCTTGACAAAAAGGCCAACACCAACATAAAATTTAACAAAGTACGGGCAACATCCATAAACTTTAATAACACATCTCCTGGTTTCAGAAGCGCTCTCCCTGATCGTCAAATTGCCTTGGTGCCTTGTGTTTTTACTCAAATAAACTAATGAATGTGGCTCTGGGTTCGGCTCAGCACAGGATATCAGATAATACAAGCAGCAATAAGTAGCACTGTCTTAGTAGCAAACTTCCCAACCTGAGTCTGATCAGAACCCCTGAAACTTTTCTAGAAGTATAATGAAGAGGCAGAGGGGAGGAGCCTGCATCAATCGTGGTCTCCCCTCCCTGCCTCCATAGGCTGGAAACGACCTCCTTACCAACAAGCCAGGGCTCCATTAGGTATAGTCTGGGGCATACAGGGTCATTTGTTTGCATCAATAATACATTCAAAGGATTTATCTGACTTTCAAATGAGTGTTCATTTACTGGTCCAAGATTCAGGGACACAGGGAGGAGAGAAGTTAGAGAAGTGGAGGAGTGTGAGTAGAGGAGGCGAGAAGGAGAGGAGAAGAGGGAGGAGAGGAGGCGAGAAGGAGAGGAGAAGAGGGAGGAGAGGAGGTGAGAAGGAAAGGAGAAGAGGTGGAGAGGAGGCGAGAAGGAAAGGAGAAGAGGGAGGAGAGGAGGCGAGAAGGAGAGGAGAAGAGGAGGAGAGGAGGCGAGAAGGAAAGGAGAAGGGGGAGGAGAGGAGGCGAGAAGGAGAGGAGAAGAGGGAGGAGAGGAGGCGAGAAGGAGAGGAGAAGAGGGAGGAGAGGAGGCGAGAAGGAAAGGAGAAGAGGTGGAGAGGAGGCGAGAAGGAGAGGAGAAGAGGAGGAGAGGAGGCGAGAAGGAAAGGAGAAGGGGGAGGAGAGGAGGCGAGAAGGAGAGGAGAAGAGGCGAGAAGGAGAGAAGAAGAGGAGGAGAGGAGGCGAAAAGGAAAGGAGAAGAGGGAGGAGAGGAGGCGAGAAGGAGAGAAGAAGAGGAGGAGAGGATGCGAGAAGGAAAGGAGAAGAGGGAGGAGAGGAGGCAAGAAGGAGAGGAGAAGAGGGAGGAGAGGAGGCATGACGGAGATGAGAAGAGGGAGGAGAGGAGGAGAGGAGGAGAGGATGAAAGGAGGAGAGGATGAAAGGAGGAGAGGAGGAGAGGATGAAAGGAGGAGAGGAGGAGAGGAGGAGATGATGAAAGGAGGAGACGATGAAAGGAGGAGAGGAGGAGAGGATGAAAGATGGACAGGATGAAAGAGGAGAGGAGGAGATGAGGAGAGGAGGTAATCTGTGTTGCTGGTAATCTGTGTTGCTGGTATAATCTGGAATCCAATTTACAGTTCTACAACACACTGAACTGGAATCCTGCCATGTTCCTAACCTATGTGCTCCAGACTCTATCTAACCTTGGACATAGGCCATAGTTTGGGTCTGAACCAATCAGGACTGAGACTGAGGTGAACACAACGCAACAACCCTTGGAAGAGCTGCAAGGGTGAAGCAGAGAGAGAGAGCAGAGAGAGCTCAGCCACCTCACGTTCATAACAGATTACCTGCACAACCACATAGTCTCTGATCATATGCCAGATGACAAAATGACAAAGAAGCGTTGTGTATGGGTAAATGCGATGGTGTTGTACAGGTGTGAGTGTGTATGCTCATGCGAACGAGCAAGTTTGTATGTCTCAGCTGGGAGATGCAGAGCGATAGGGAGGCACAGGTTGGACAGGACCTCTGAGGCCCCTCTGGCCTTTTGATCTCTGTGCCACACAGCACCAGGCCGGCTGGGAGTGGAGCGGAGCGGGGCTGGCCATGAACATATGCTGCCTCTCCCTGCCAAGGCCCAACGGCTCCCTCCAACAGCCCATGTATAAACAGACACGCTGCTGCTCCTACTGCTCCACCACAAGCAAGACCTCCCCATCCAACACCACAGCACTACTTAGTCAAACAAGGCTGCAGATGAATATGGAGAAAGAGAGAGAGAGAGAGAGAGAGAGAGAGAGAGAGAGAGAGAGAGAGAGAGAGAGAGGGGGAGAGGGGGAGGGAGAGGGAGAGGGAGAGAGAGAGAGAGAGAAGAGAGAGAGAGAGAGAGAAAGAGAAGAGAGAGAGAGAGAGCGAGAGAGAGGGAGAGCTAGAGAGAGAGGGAGAGGGAGAGAGAGGGAGAGCGAGAGAGAGAGAGAGAGCGAGAGAGAGAAAGGGAGAGAGAGAGAGAGAGAGAGAGAGAGACAGAGAGAGAGACAGACAGAGAGCGAGAGAGAGAGAGAGAGAGAGAGAGAGAGAGAGATAGAGAGAGAGAGAGAGGATCTCCCAGGGACAAGGACAGACGGGCCTGCATATAACATCACATGCTGCTGCTGCCACTACAGAGGGCTTGATGATGCTCAATTTATACAGTGCCTTGCGAAAGTATTCGGCCCCCTTGAACTTTGCGACCTTTTGCCACATTTCAGGCTTCAAACATAAAGATATAAAACTGTATTTTTTTGTGAAGAATCAACAACAAGTGGGACACAATCATGAAGTGGAACGACATTTATTGGATATTTCAAACTTTTTTAACAAATCAAAAACTGAAAAATTGGGCGTGCAAAATTATTCAGCCCCCTTAAGTTAATACTTTGTAGCGCCACCTTTTGCTGCGATTACAGCTGTAAGTCGCTTGGGGTATGTCTCTATCAGTTTTGCACATCGAGAGACTGACATTTTTTCCCATTCCTCCTTGCAAAACAGCCTGAGCTCAGTGAGGTTGGATGGAGAGCATTTGTGAACAGCAGTTTTCAGTTCTTTCCACAGATTCTCGATTGGATTCAGGTCTGGACTTTGACTTGGCCATTCTAACACCTGGATATGTTTATTTTTGAACCATTCCATTGTAGATTTTGCTTTATGTTTTGGATCATTGTCTTGTTGGAAGACAAATCTCCGTCCCAGTCTCAGGTCTTTTGCAGACTCCATCAGGTTTTCTTCCAGAATGGTCCTGTATTTGGCTCCATCCATCTTCCCATCAATTTTAACCATCTTCCCTGTCCCTGCTGAAGAAAAGCAGGCCCAAACCACGATGCTGCCACCACCATGTTTGACAGTGGGGATGGTGTGTTAAGGGTGATGAGCTGTGTTGCTTTTACGCCAAACGTAACGTTTTGCATTGTTGCCAAAAAGTTCAATTTTGGTTTCATCTGACCAGAGCACCTTCTTACACATGTTTGGTGTGTCTCCCAGGTGTCTTGTGGCAAACTTTAAACGACACTTTTTATGGATATCTTTAAGAAATGGCTTTCTTCTTGCCACTCTTCCATGAAGGCCAGATTTGTGCAATATACGACTGATTGTTGTCCTATGGACAGAGTCTCCCACCTCAGCTGTAGATCTCTGCAGTTCATCCAGAGTGATCATGGGCCTCTTGGCTGCATCTCTGATCAGTCTTCTCCTTGTATGTGCAGAAAGTTTAGAGGGACGGCCAGGTCTTGGTAGATTTGCAGTGGTCTGATACTCCTTCCATTTCAATATTATCGCTTGCACAGTGCTCCTTGGGATGTGTAAAGCTTGGGAAATCTTTTTGTATCCAAATCCGGCTTTAAACTTCTTCACAACAGTATCTCGAACCTGCCTGGTGTGTTCCTTGTTCTTCATGATGCTCTCTGCGCTTTTAACGGACCTCTGAGACTATCACAGTGCAGGTGCATTTATACGGAGACTTGATTACACACAGGTGGATTGTATTTATCATCATTAGTCATTTAGGTCAACATTGGATCATTCAGAGATCCTCACTGAACTTCTGGAGAGAGTTTGCTGCACTGAAAGTAAAGGGGCTGAATAATTTTGCACGCCCAATTTTTCAGTTTTTGATTTGTTAAAAAAGTTTGAAATATCCAATAAATGTCGTTCCACTTCATGATTGTGTCCCACTTGTTGTTGATTCTTCACAAAAAAATACAGTTTTATATCTTTATGTTTGAAGCCTGAAATGTGGCAAAAGGTTGCAAAGTTCAAGGGGGCCGAATACTTTCGCAAGGCACTGTAGTTAGAGAAAGGACAGATACACAAAGGGGACAGAGACACAGAGAGAACAGAGACACAGAGAGGACAGACACAAAGAGGACAGAGACACAAAGAGGACAGACACAAAGAGGACAGAGACACAGAGAGGACAGAGACACAGAGAGGACAGAGACACAGAGAGGACAGAGACACAGAGAGGACAGACACAAAGAGGACAGAGACACAAAGAGGACAGACACAAAGAGGACAGAGACACAGAGAGGACAGAGACATAGAGAGGACAGAGACACAGAGAGGACAGAGACACAGAGAGGACAGACACAAAGAGGACAGAGACACAAAGAGGACAGACACAAAGAGGACAGAACACAGAGAGGACAGAGACACAGAGAGGACAGAGAGAACAGAGACACAGAGAGGACAGAGACACAAAGAGGACAGACACAAAGAGGACAGAGACACAAAGATGACAGACACAAAGAGGACAGAGACACAGAGAGAACAGAGACATAGAGAGGACAGAGACACAGAGAGAACAGAGACACAGAGAGGACAGAGACACAGAGAGGACAGAGACACAAAGAGGACAGGGACACAGAGAGGACAGAGATACAGAGAGGACAGAGACACAAAGAGGACAGACACAAAGAGGACAGAGACACAAAGAGGACAGAGACACAGAGAGAACAGAGACATAGAGAGGACAGAGACACAGAGAGAACATAGACACAAAGAGGACAGAGACACAAAGAGGACAGAGACACAAAGAGGACAGAGACACAAAGAGGACAGAGACACAAAGAGGACAGAGACACAAAGAGGACAGAGACACAGAGAGGACAGAGACACAGAGAGAACAGAGACACAGAGAGGACAGGGACACAGAGAGGGCAGACACAAAGAGGACAGAGACACAGAGAGGACAGAGACACAGCGAGGACAGCCACAAAAAGGACAGAGACACAGAGAGAACAGAGACACAGAGAGGACAGAGACACAGAGAGAACAGAGACACAGAGAGAACAGAGACACAGAGAGGACAGAGACACAGTGAGAACAGAGACACAGAGAGGACAGAGACACAGAGAGGACAGAGACACAGGGAGAACAGAGACACAGAGAGGACAGAGACACAGAGAGGACAGCCACAAAGAGGACAGAGACACAGAGAGAACAGAGACACAAAGAGGACAGAGACACAGAGAGAACAGAGACACAGAGAGAACAGAGACACAGAGAGGACAGAGACACAGTGAGAACAGAGACACAAAGGGGACAGAGACACAGAGAGGACAGAGACACAGAGATAACAGAGACACAGAGAGGACAGAGACACAGAGAGGGCAGAGACAGAGAGGACAGAGAGAAGGACAGAGAGGAGGACAGAAGGAATGGTAATGTGATCTGTATAGTGTGAGATGTGAACAGTGTTGGATCTAGCTGCAGCGAACAGGACTGATCCACAGAAACAGAAGGAGGCCCTGCAGGCAAACATACACTGCTGGTACAGATTGGCACATGAACACACATAGGAACACACACACAGGAACACACGCATACACATAGGATCACACAGGAAATAGACAGGACCACACAAGCATAGGAACACACACACACACACACACACACACACACACACACACACACACACACACACACAGGAACATAAAGGAACGCACAGGAACACACAAGCACAGGAACACAGGAAAATACAGGAACACACAGGAACACACAGGAAAATACAGGAACACACAGGAACACACAGGAACACACAGGAACACACAGGAACACACAGGAACATACAGGAACACACAGGAACACACAGGAAAATACAGGAACACACAGGAACACACATGCACAAGCGCACAAACTTCAAACCATGGACCAGTTATACTGA